>NC_058386.1:20895000-20905000 GCF_018350175.1 Felis catus
CCGACTGAGCCACCCAGGCGCCCCCTGAATTTTCTAATAGTATAACATATATTCAGAAAAGCACACAAAACCTAACTGAACAGCGTAGTCAGCCCTGAGCTCAAGAAACATATATTATTACATATATTATTATATCCTCAGAAGAAGCCCCCTCATGGCACCTCCTAGAAACTGTCTTCTACTCTCTCCAGGAAATTCTTATCCTGATTTCTGACATTGTAGATGAGTTTTTCTCGTTTTTTGGATGTGACAGAAATTGTGTCTTTGCTCTTTGTATCTGGCTACTTTCACTCAATATTACGTTTGTTAGCTTCGTCCGTGTGGTTGTACTTCGTTCCTGTGTAGTATTGCACTGTATGCACTGTATGAATATACCACACTCGTTTCAGTGCATTTGAGGGTTGTTTCCACAACTGGGCCATTATGAATAGTGCTGTATTCAGCATTCTTGCACATGTCTTCTCTTGAACACTTGCATGTGTTTCTGTTGGGTATATACTTAGGAGAATTGCTAGGTCATGGGAGGCCTCATATATGTTCAGCTTTAGTAGGTACTACTAACTTTCCAAAGTGGTTCAACTAATGTACACTCCCTGCTCTCGGTGTATAAGTGCCCCACATTCTTACCAATACTTGGTGTTGTGTGTTTTCTCCATTTAATGTGGTGGTATAACATCGTGATCTTAATTTGCTTTTCTTTGATGACAAATGAAATTGAGCACCTGTTCACATGCTTATTGTCCATTTGACTATCTCCTTTTTGTCGGGTTCCTGGTGAGGTGTTTGTATACTTTTCTGTTGGGTTGTCTTTTTCTTACTGATTTGCAGGCATTATATGTTCTAAATATGAGTCCTTTGGAAATACACGTCACAAACCTCTCCTGTTTGACATATGGTTTCTTTCAAGTATAACGTACATACAGTGAGATGCTGCTGTCTTAAGAGTCTCATATATTCTGTTGATCAAGACACAGAACTTTTCCATCACCCAGAACGTTGCCTTGTTTTCCTTCCCAGTCATCATCCCTCCTCACGAAAGAAACCAATCACCTGATTTGTCTTACCCTTGGCTAGTTTTACCTGTTTCAGAATTTTATATAAATGATCTTCTATAATGTATACTTACTGTGTTCAGCAGCTTTCACTTAGCAGAGTAGTTTGGAGATTTACCCATCTTGAGTATAGCATCATGCATTCTTGTTTCATTGCTGAGTAGTATTCCGTGTTAGATTACACAAGTTTATTTTTTCATTCTCCTATCAGTGGACATCTTGATTGTTTCCAGTTTCTGGTTATTTTGAATAAAGCTGCTGTGAAATTTCTTGTATAAGGCTTTTTATGGATGTAGCATTTACCTTTTAAAAATTCATTTATTTTTTCATTACTCATACTAAATACTCAGTTTGTGTATTATTCTCTAAGAAGTCCAGATACATGAACGCTTGGATTTGTGCAAAACATAAATGATGTATTTCCTAAAAGGGATTTTTTTTTTAGGTATATCAGTTTCTCACTTTACCCATTTGGAGTTTTATTCATAAGGATTTTTTTCTTCTTCCTCGCTTGTATGGACACACATAATTGGCTTTACCTTAGTTATTTGCATTTGTGCTAATAGAGACCTTGTCTTTTGGAAGAAGAAAATTACTTGGGCCAATGCTTCAGCCTCTCAACTAAATGCCTTGACTTCAGAAGAGTTTTAAATACTCCTTGGAAATGGGGGCAGGTGAACATTCTTAAAAGCAGGTATAGCTTACGATGTTTAGAAAGTATAGTGGTAGGAAAATTAATTTTGTGCTACATGTCATATTGGAGGTGTGTGTGCTTAAGAATATGGCGATCTTAAGTAAAAAACAGCACTGCTGAACTCATCCACCCCAGTGCCTGTGATGTTACTTTCTATAAATACTTTTTGAAACATGAGAGCTTTGATCTTGTTGCCAAAATAATGTGAGATCCTATAAATTGTCTAATTATAAATGACAGAATTTTAATTTCATTTCACTTTCCCTTTTGTCCTCCCCATCCCGCCCCCCCCCCAAGAAAAATGGTGTGACTGTATCACTGCGAGTCACGGGATTGAATAAAAGCACACATCATTTCTGCTTGTTGCAGGGAGAACCATGGCTGTTCTTCCCCCAGATAACTCATGAGACCCAAGTAGGTTATTCTTTCCTTTACTCTGAACTGGACCAGACGTTCGAACCTGTCAGAAGCTAGGCTAATAAAAGTGGAAGTTCCTTTTCTCAAATAGAGCATGAAGTTTGTTTGTTTAAGTCACTTGTTCAGTGAAAGCTCTCAGTAGAATAGAGGAGGAATTCGGAAATCAGTTTTGCATCTCTTCCTCAAAGACGAATATGATTACTTAATGTATGGCGAGCAATTTAATATTAATTACACTGTGTATATGACACCTTTGATCCTAAAGGTTTTGCTTTAATGTCATTTCTAACAAAAGTGTTGCATTTTGGAGGGACCGTAATTTATAAATGCAGTTCCATGTAGCAGCTCTGTTTTGCACATTTTAAAATTCAGAACCTACCTCTAGGTGGCAGCACCAGATACTTTTTTTTTTTTCCTGTTTCACGTCAGCCTTCATGAGTTACGGTATAAGCAGTGAAACTTTTAAGTTTCCTGAAACTTTGAAATAAGTTGCTTGTTGACAATTCTGTGAGGATTTGGAGAAATTAATCCATATGATGATTAAGTTTGGGGCTTGTTGAAGCCTAGATTTTGACCTTTAAAAGAAAGATTCCAGCAGCAGTGATCCTTATTTTTTAACATGACATGTTTTCATAATAAGATTTAATTTAGCCGTCTCTAATTTGCCTGTTGAACTTAAAGTTGTCCACTCAAGAAAATCACTTTTTTATGACATTTTTATATCCAAGTAACTTCTACAAGGATCATTATACACCTACTATGTTAAGGTAATTACCGTGTCCTTTCCTTTTACATTTTTAAAACATAGCAATGTTCTATGACCAAGAATGCTGAGATGAAGCCCCTTCTCTTGAAAAAAGTCAGCATGGGAATAAATCTGAAGTAATTAGCCATGCCACTTGGCTTTGTTATTGCCACGGGGAGATAAGGAATTGGACATTTAAAGTAGAGATTTCAGGGCGCCTTGGTGGCTCAGGCGGTTGAGCGTCCCACTCTTAGTATCGGCTCAGGTCATGGGATTGAGTCCCGCATCGGGTTCCATGCTGAGCGTGAGCCTGTTTGGGATTCTCTTTCCCTCTGCCACTGTCCCCGACTCGTGCATGCCCTCAATCTCTTTCTAAAATTAAATTAAATTAAGTTAAATGAAGCCTAAGGAGACCTTTCCCTGCTTCCTTGCTGCAGGTTGGCTGTTTCTGTGCATGTGCGAGACCAGTGTTGTTTCATTCCTTGATTTTTGGATTGTGAAAGAAGCCTGCTGTTGAGAAAACCTGTCTTTATTGTTTTTCCTTTTCCTCTCTTTTTGAATGGTATTGGTCTGAGAAACTGATACATGATGATACCATGAGAGAAAAGGTGAAGTTCCTTTCTCATATTTGTTGATGAAGCAAGAGTTTATGTGAATACATTTGGATTCACAAATAGAGTGTAAGGAATTTACAACAGTTACCATTCACTTCAGAGAAGAAATGGCCTCATTCCCAGGCATTGTCTTTCATTTTCTCGCTCCTCCTTGTCTTTAAATGGCAAGGTATATCTTCCCTCACTCTTCACTAATTTGCTGTTTTTCTTAGGGGTTAATTTGTAAAATAAAAAATGTATGGTGAGTCTTGGGGCCAAGTGACCTAGGTTACAGTAATTTATGTCACTAACCAAGAATACTTTTTCAAGTGTTCTTTAAATTTTTTAATGTTTATTTTTGAGAGAGAGAGAGAGAGAGAGAGAGAGAGAGACAGACAGAATGTGAGTGGGGAAGGGGTAGAGAGAGGGAGACACGGAATCCGAAAGCAGGCTCCAGGCTCTGAACTGTCAGCACAGAGCCCGACATGGTGCTTGAACTCACGAGCTGCGAGATCATGACCTGAGCCAAAGTCGGACACTTAACTGACTGAGACACCCAGGTGCCCCTCAAGTTGTTTTTAATGTGTACTCTTTGTTTTTATTGTACAATCAGGTTAGGAAATGCTCATTTTGATGAATTCCTACACAGAACAGCTGTTAACTTGCTATGCAGCATGAACATGTGTTCCGTATATTTTTCCAAATACATGATCTTGAGTGAATATTGTCTAGATTAAATGATGTTCATCCACTATTTTAATTTTTCATTCATACGATATTTATTGAGTGCTTATCACATGATAGGCACCACTGAAAGGGGTTTATCCTCCAATGTCTGATTTAAACTTCAAAAGTGCCTGGTCAGTGACACTTCCTCCATTTCATAGGTGAGAAAATCGAGACTCAAAGTCCCCGTCTTACTGTTCTTTGTTCAGCGCCTCTCCACTGTGTCAGTCAGCCTCAAGTGTAGATGGCACTTGAAAACTGACCAAGTAGGATTTAAGGTCTTGTCATTGAGTTCTGAATACATCTGTTTGATTATCTACCTATGCAGCAGCTGTTGATAGAGTTAAAACAGTTTTCAGGTATTTTTCAGTATTTCAACTTTTTGCTCAGTGACTTTTATATTTCTTATTTACCTTTGTGCTAAAATAAAGATGATAGCTTTCCTTGAATTTCTAAAAAACCTAGAATTCTTAGGGATTGCTGAAGGGTGATTTCAAGAAAATATTTTAGGATGCAGTGTGTATTAATTATCTTTAAGTGTAAATCCAAATAGTAGATTTTGACAGATATGCTTTGACCAAAGGGAAATTAAATTGGCCTAAAAATGTTTCTTTTCTTTAAATAGTTTGTGGAAACTGGGTAGCATAAACTATACATCAATTGAGTTCTTGTATCATTTTGATTGAAACACGGAAGGTATATTTTGTTTCAAGATTGTTGGGAACGTTTTGGCCTATAGAATGTGTAGATCCATTGTTTTTGCACATATTTTAAATTTCTGAATTCAGAACACCAAAAACCCGTGTCGCGTTTTGTCTCAGATGCTGCTACTGAATTTTAACCACTGAATTAGATTGCACCCTACATGCTGTTAACTACTGAGCCAAGATGGAATCGACCACTGCATTGAAATCAGGGTTAGCACTTGTGTCTGCACTTGAAGGAGTTGTAATAGCATAGAACTTGTTTTCCTTAATGGGATTTTTATTCTCTATTTCAGTCTTAATGGTGATACTTTGATTTTAAGAGATTTTCTTAATAACAGTGCACATTTATTTGAGATTCTCACTGGAACTTTAAGAAGATAGTAAAACCATCCTATAGAAGTAGTTGCTTCTGAACCCAAACGTCTGGGGGCATATCTGCATTGTGTTAGTGCAGTTTACTTGTTTTATTTATTAAAGTAATCTTTTGTAAAGAGAGAAGTCAGTTGTCCATGTGATGTGAGCCTTTGTCTTGAGTTCACATGGTTGCGTATGTGTGTGCAGGAACTTAAAATCATTCCTTTGTGAGTTTCCTTCTTTGGGGTCTTTTTTGTGTACAGGAATTGAAATAATTGTTCCTTTCTAAATTTGTTCCTCTTTTTTCTTTTAACCTCAATAGGACTCGACTCTACCCAGTTTAGAGTTCATCATTATCATAAAGATGAGGAGAATGATGCCCTACTTGGTGGCCCAGCACAGCTCACAGATGAGGAGAAATACAGGGACTGTGAAAGATTCAAATGTCCGTGCCCCACGTGTGGGACAGAGAATATTTACGATAGTGTCTTCGATGGTTCGGTTAGTTGTTTCTTTCTGTTTCTTTTTTTCATTTTGTTAACCAACTAGCATAGAGGCCTTTCCTCCCCACTATATATAAATATACGAAAGGCGGGGCAGGAGGGGGAATGTTGCTTTCATGTGCTTAAAGAATTTTACCATCATCTGAATTCTGCCTTCACAACCTCATTTCTGCTTGAGAACTCTTAGTAGAATGTGCTTAAATATTGTTTTTGGCTTCGCTAGAGTACTTGTTTGGCCTTGGTTTTTAAATGGAATCTCTTAAAAATTCTAAAGTATCTTAAAGTATTTTTTATTGTAATTCCTTAATCAGTAACCTGTAATTCCCCATCCCCAGCCCCAATTTATTAAGACTTAGAGCAATATTTGCCTTTATCTTAAATCAAGTTAATGGGAACTAAGTGTTTTTGGAAAATTTTTGTTTATCTTTACACATCCCACTTGCCTCCTTTTTGACAAAGGTACTCTGATTATCTTTTCTGCTGTCTTTGCATGTCAGGCATTGAAAAAGTCACAGGGAGACATTCCTCTCAAGAAGTACTGCCAAAAAATGTATCATTGACCTTGGATCAGAACTTGAAACTTAGCCAATCTATTTGATTCAACTGCAGTGTTATACATGTACTAGCCATGGCAAATGAGTAGGCAGCAGAACTGTGTAAAACCTTGAAACTGAAAGAAAATACATCCTTTATCTAAATTAAAAGTAATTATTTTAAGTTAATTTGGACAAACAGCAGATGTTTTGCATTTTTTTGAATCAAAACAAAGCAGTCTTTGGAAGCAAGTGCAAGGAAGAGGCAGACACAGATCAGCAATACTTGCTAAATCCTTGAGTTTTGCTTCATTACAGCTGTAAATAAGATAGTTAATTGCATGGAGGCTTGACGACTTGCAGATGGGCTAGCTGTGGAAGAGCCGATGTCAAGCTCTAAAATCTCTTCCACCTGGAATTGCTTAGCGTGGCGGGTAGGGTTATGTACCAGATTGGAGCAGGAAACCAAGATGTTTAAGTATCAAGAAGGAAAACACATGCTCCAGAAACCCCAACAGTTTTCCTATATATTATATTTGCTTTGTTTTTGTTTAAAACAAAACAAAACAAGACGTTTTCTGTAACTGCTAATAGTTAATTCTTTCACATTTCTTCTTCTTGCCTTCCATTCCCCCAAATATTTGTCATTTGAGGGGGTGGTAGAGAGGGAGGATTACAGAAATTTTAGGTGTTCTAAGCTGACAATAAGTGATTGCTTTCCATTGCAGTCCTTAATTTTTAGGCTTTCATCTTAAAATTAAGTTGCCAATGTGAAAGCAAACTAATGTCATTAGTGCACTTGCCTTCAGGTTTGGGATGAATAAGCACACATTTAAAACTTTGATCGATATCTCTAAGAAGAACGTTTATTTCCAATAGTGTGACCTCACTGGCATTTTCAGAGGGAAAATTATTTTATCCGTAAAGTCTATCATTTATTGAACGTACAAAAAAGAGATTTCAGGGTTTTCCCTTCAACTGTGTGCATTCTGTTATCATGGTGGCAAAAAAGCAGGAGGTTCTTGTGACTCAGGGGATCTTTGAGAGGACAGTAGTTGAGAAAATAGGATTAAAAACTCACCAATAAAATGAATTATGGATGTTGTACACCAGGACACGTGTTAGCTTTTAAGCACAAAAAAACCTTCTCTGGCCTTACAGTAACCTTTTGTGTATTTGTTCTGACTTCTGTAGGGAACTGATATAGAACCCAGCTTGTATCGTTGCAGTAACATCGATTGTAAGGCTTCACCTTTGACCTTTATGGTACAGCTGAGCAACAAATTGATCATGGACATTAGACGTTGCATTAAAAAATACTATGAAGTAAGTATCCACAATGAGTTTCTTACATATGCAACTTACTTAGGTTTGGTACTTCTTTTAAAATAAAACAGTGTGATTTGGTATTACTGGTTTTTTTATGAAACTAAAATTTTGAGATGACTTTGCAGAAAAAGTACTTGATTTTCTGTGGAACATTACATTTCTGTCACTAATGAGCAGTATTTTAAATAATGAATGTTTGCTTTCAGGAAAAATGAGAATATAATCAGGAAGTGTTTTAGTTTATTGTTACCTAAGTAAGATTAAATTAAATGGCCACTCAGATCTTTGGCCAGAGGACAAAAAAAATCAGTATTGCCTGTCTTTGGCAAGTAGAATCATAACATCATGTTTGGTTATTTTAATAACTGTCTCCTAGCTAAGACTTCATGTTTATGTGGTAATCTACACCATTTCATAGCTGTGCTGTCCAAGGAAATCAAAATAAACATATTTTAACTTTAAATGCAATCTGGCATTTTAAAGAGAATGGCTAATTTTTATAAACATATCGTAAGAATGCTAGAGGAGTGAGCTATCTGCATTAGAAAGGCTTTTTTTTTTTTAATTTTTGGTTTTAACATTTCATAGGAATGAGGTTTTTTGGTCATCTAAAAATTTCTGTTACGTGAAAGCTCAGTGTAACTTTATTTAAAGAAGCTACATTGGCAAGGCATTTCCAAAAAATGCTCAGATTCTATTAGGTAAGACCCATGACTTCATCAGTATCATCCTTTACTTTCTACTTGTGTTTGTTAACATATAATACAGCATTTTCTTCTTTAAAATTGAACTCATGAAATGAAAATTGATTATTAGGTCATTAGGATGAAGAGTAGAAACATAGAGTGTAAGTGTTGTAATTTTGGAGTAGAATAATTTGTATTTGTCAAAAATACCCAAGTAGGTTTGTGTGAAGGTATTTTTAAAATAATAATTATGACTACATTTTGGGAAATCTGAAACATTTTAGTGAATAATCCTGTGCCACACTTAATGAACAGTTGGATGGGAATAAAGGTTATCTGTGGGTTCACATTCCTCAGTAGATGAAATGTTCAGCACATGTAATGTTAGGCCTTTATTTAGCATGAAGAGCCAAAATCAAAACTATTCATCTCCTCATTTACAGACCTCGTTGAGCAGAGCATGATTCTTGACTCTAGGGAAGAATTCTGAGCTTTCTTTCCGTGTTTAGTCTATCAAAATCTTTACCATGGAAATGTTAATACTAGAAGAAACTCATCTCTTGCCTCCCCTAAGAAAGGACAATCTGTTTTGACTAAGTTGAGAATATACAGAAAAGGAATCTTCTATATAGTTAGCAACCTGCTCTCACAGAAAGATCGATTTCTAACTGAATTGTATGGCTGGTGGTGGTGGTGGTCGTGGTGGGTATATGAATATTTTCCAAGCTAAATAACTTATATAGGCATCCAGACTTTTAACCCAACGTTTCTGTAGTTTTTGTAGCTTCTGTAGTATTTGCTTTAATTGTCTTGTCTACCAGCCATATCAACAACAAATAACAGTTTCCCTCTAGTTAAGTGCCCACTTGATTGATTTTTCTAAGGGATGTCTAATTAAAATACCCAAATAATCACTCCCGAAGTTGAAGATTGATACGACTGTCCTCAAAATTAGGAACGTATTTCTCTACTTGCTGATCTTAGTCATATGTAATTGCATGGGAGAGAAAGAAATCCATTTATTCGTTCTTTTTATGGCCCCATGCTGAACTAATGTCTTAAATAGTCTCATGATTAGAGCTTTTATACAGAATGCTCAAACACCTCTAGATTCTACTTCACTGTAGACTGTTCTCTTTTTCCTGTCCCCACACTTAAAGGAACTTCTGCTGATGGAGGGACGTGGTGTTGAGTTTCTTTTGTTATTCTGCCTCACGTGCTACTGGTGACAGTTCAGTGTGATATATGGTAGGGATGGCCATCCAGCTGGAGATTAATAACTGTACTGGAGACAAGGATATTGGTAATAAGTACTGAGATAAAGTGACTGTTTTCTGAAGCTAATGACCAAAAAGGTTTCTTCCTGTTTCACAAGCTAAATACTACCACTGCGCATAAAAGTTGTCCATGGACTGAGAACAAGAGTCCATATTGTTTTTCATTTTTGTCTTAGAATCACTGCAGGGGGAGTACAACCTACATTAAGAAAGGAAGCCATCTCCGTAGGTGAGGAGCTTTAGGAAGACAGTGGAAGAGTGTGGTACTTGACCAAATGCTACCTGCCCAGGAACATAGTTCTAGGTTATCAAGAAATCAGGTTGTCAAAAACAAAGGGACAGAAGTCAGGGTAACAATATATGCTTCTAAATCGCTTTTCAAAA
>NC_058386.1:20907500-20952500 GCF_018350175.1 Felis catus
TGAGTCGGAGGTACCTTTTATTAAAAGTGCAAGGAGAACTTGGTGAAATATTGGTTAAACTATTTTTTCCAGCACAATATGTACTCATTCAGAGTCACAGACGACAGAGTCCATGGTGTCCCACTGTGCTTGACGAAAGAGCATTTCTTGAGGAATACGCAGAACTTGAGGAATTAATAAATCTGAGAAATGAGAGAGCAAGCAGCCTCCCGCCCTGCCGCGCCCCCCCCCCCCCCCGTGTAAATCACCAACATGGCTACTCTCATTTCTCTTGCAAATGTGGCAGCGTGTCATGACAGAGCTCTGTTGTGCAGGTGGATCCAAGGGTTGTAGAGCCATGCGGTGATGTTCAGTAACTCTCTCCTGTTCCGCTGCAAATATTTGGTGTTCAATAACCCTCAAAATTTCTCATTTCCTACCTGTGGTGATGCGGGCTGTTAGTTTTTAGGTTAGCGCTTGCAATATGCAGTAGTGTCACAGGTATGTGAGTTCAAATAGTTTAAACTCTCAGCACTACTGGAATTCCTGTTTATTTCCTGGCCTCTGCATTTATATTTAGAACGTTTAAAAAGGATAAATTGGGTTTCTTTTTTGTAAAGACTCTTAACAGCATAATTATAAGTGGTGCAGAAGGCGCGCAAGGAAGCAGTACATCTCCACCCCGTTCATTCAGCTTTGCACGCAGCCGAGTCCGTGCTGCCCAGCAGTGCTGGGAGAAGGATCGTTTCTGGAGGAATCCATAAAACGCATCCTAAATCTCATTAAAACAAAACAAAAAAGAACATAATGAGAATTAATGTTTCTTCTTGCTCCCCACCATTTGACAAGCCAAGCATACATTTACACCACGGACACCAATCACATTTTTTAAATGTGGTATTCGAAGCCCCAGGCCCATCGGTGGAGTGTTAGTGTGTTTTTATTAGTGGGTGGCTTATTTTTCTTAGGTACGAATATCAAGCAAGGTGATTTTTGAGTCACGTATAACATGTCGCTACTATGCCATGGTGGGTTCTCACAGAAAAACTAAGAAATGGAATTTGGTGGTGGTTGGAGTAGAATGTCACTGTAAGCAAATTTATTGTTGTACAAATCTAAGTGAATAATTGGTCTAATAAAATCCCCTGAGACATGCCAAAAGCAGCTTACCAGGGTATGAATATCAGCTATTACAAAAGATTTCTCAAAAGCAAATTGGATCAGATAGAGCCTCATATGCCACCCGACTCGTCCCTCATAGAAGAACCATTTACATGTACTCTTTAGTTAGCACAGCACCTCTTTATCTTTGGTTTCATGTCATCTTAATCTTGTGGCGTGGGTCCTGTCCGGGAAGGCTCAGAACCAGAGCATGATCTTGAGGAACTCACAGGAGACCCACACCAAATTCTGAGGTGCTCTGACTGCGGGAAACAGTGTTGTGTATCACGGACTGACCCTGAAGCTGCCTGCATGATTTGAGCTCGGACCACAGCTCCTGCCTTGCCCATGCCTTTCCCTACGTTTGCATATTCTTCCTCCTGAGGTTTTGGTTTTTTTGGTTTTTTTGGTTTTGGCCCAGGTGGGGGCAGGTACAGCCATGGCCCTTGCCTGTCCTTTCGTTGTGTTCCGCAAGTTGAGCGCGTCATTCTGTCAGTCTTGAGACCATCTGCTGCTAGCCTCACAATAGACTGTGCGGTTTGTACTCAAACACCTAGGTCAGGGTTCCTGTCTAGTCGCTTGCCTGTTGTGTGACTTGGGCTAGTTGCTGAGCTTCTGCAAGGCACAGTTTCATTCTCCTGTGAAGCGATGGTCATGGTACCTGCTGTGTAAGTTCATACAGAGGACTGTCTGGGAGGATGCATTTAAAGTGCTTAGAGAGTGCCTGGAGTGCACATTATTTTTTAATTTATTTTTTAAATTCATTTATTTATTTTGAGAGAGGGAGAGGGACGACGCTAGTAGGGAGGGGCAGAGACAGGTGGAGACAGAGCATCCCAAGTAGGTTCCGGTGGTGCCAGCGCAGAACCTGACGCAGGGCTTGAACCCACAAAACCACGAGATCATGACCTGAGCCGAAACCAAGAGTCGGATGCTTAACTGACTGAGCCCCCAGACACCCCTGGAGTGCGCATTATTAGCGCTTGTTATTCCTTCCTGAGATATGGTGGGTGAACATGGCTCACTTGTGTTCCTGCATATGGTCAGAACCCCCAGAGATTCAGATCTGGGCTGGGGCCTCACCGCCTGTTCAGAGGTGTCCATTAGAAGCTTTTGTCCTCTTGCTGCCTTGCCTCAACCATCCAGTTCAGAATGATTCTACACCACGCTTCTTCTTGGCTCTCCCTGCAGTTGGCCACTGTGGTAATTCGTTTTTCAGTGTTGTTACATAGGATCCTAAAGTGAGCCTTAGGAACGGACACTAATAAAGGCAGCTTGAGGAAGTGATTAAAAGCAAGGAAAGGACACTAGACCCCGACTTCGGGGCCCAGCACTCGGTATTGTGTTCACCCTGATACGTGCTCAGAAAGATGCTACGAAATGGGTTCATGATATATTCGGAGACATTGGTGCTATCAAGTGATTCTGTAAAGTCACGATACCATCAGGCCTGTGACCGTACTGGGGGACCATCCAGCATTCTGCCCAGTATATATGGTAAGACATCTGTTCACGAATAACCGGTTGCTCACCATCTTCACTGTAGTCACCCTTCCGGGAGGAGGCCGCACAGGCCCCAGGCATAAGCATTGGCGGGTAGGCCAGGCCGCGAGGCTGACTGGGGTGAGAGTCCAGAAAGCTGATTATAGCCCCCCAGCAAAGGGCTAGCCCGGCAGCTGAAGGGAAGCCTGGGGTTTCAGCAACTTGTGATACGGTTCGCCTCCTCTGAAGGGAAAATTGGAGGTTTTTTGAAATGCTGAGGAAATGCCATAGGAGTTGTCACATATCTGAAAACAAGCAGGTAAAAGCAGCAAACTGCTTGTGCCGAAACAGTAGAATTCCTTTCTTCAGTTTGATTTCTCTAACCTTGTATATTTAGGAAAAACTCCACTTGAGGTCTAACTCCAGTCGTCTAGAGCTCCTGTCTTGTAGTAGAGTGAGAAATTGAACCAGAACAGATTTCACTTAACCTTTCAAAAGTGAGATTTTCACACCGTTGACCTTCTGGACTTCAAGGAGCAAAACAGAACTACGTGTTTTCTGCTGCACATGTAAACGAGAGAGGGAGGAGAGCGCCTCAAACAACGGATGTCTCATGTTTGGTTTTCCTAGAAAGCATATGTTGCGGTTAACATGTGGAAATGGATAGTTAAAGATACAAATATCCGCATCATGCCATCTCGCTTAGCGTTCTGTTGAAAGGAATAACCCTGTAACTGTTCATGAGGGAGTTAATTTAGCTGCCTTTCAGAGACACTAGAGAAAAATTCTCAAAGCCTGGATTCTGAAAAACAATACTAATAAAAATTAGAGCACCAGTGTTGTATTTTATTTTTATATATATTTTTAAATGTTTATTTATTTTTGAGAGTGAGAAAGAGTGTGAGCAGGGGAGGAGTGGAGAGAGAGGGAGACACAGAATCTGAAGCAGGCTCCAGGCCCTGAGCTGTCTGCACCAGAGCCCGACGCGTGGCTCAAACTCATGAACTGGGATTTCATGACCTGAGCCGAAGTCAGGTGCTCAACCAACTGAACCACCCAGGCGCCCTTGAGCACCAGTGTTTTGTAATTGATGGGTACTGGTTTGTTTTGTGCTTCGTGTAAGTCAGGAGTGGCTTTACCATATGCTTATACCAACGCTATAATGTGTTGGTCTCAGTTTGATCTTGAAAAGCAGTATGTAAGTTTTTGTCCTGTTCAGAACTCACCTCGGGGCACTTGGCTCAGTCACTTAAGCACCCACCTCTTGATTTCCGCTTGGGTCATGATCTCTCAGTCGTGAGATTGAGCCACGTATCAGACTCAGCACTGAGTGTGGAGCCTTCTTGGGATTCTCTCTCCCCCTCTCTGTGTGCCCCTTCCCCATTTGTGCTCTTTCTCTCTTGAAATAAATAAATAAAAGAAAGATGTTTTTAAAAACTCATCTGACTCTTGGCACCCCCTCAAAAAAAAATTTTTTTTTAACTCTGCTGCAGCATATTGTAAGTCAGGTGGCTGATTTTGTGAAGTACACCATCCTGCTTGTTTGCTGAAAGTCCCTGGCCTCATTTATGCTGCATAGGTGCTCAGGCTCTTTGGCTCTTTGAGAGGCTCTTCAGGCTGCTGGGAACCTAGATGTTTTGCTAGCCTAGGTCTCAGGAGCTCTTGGCCAGGGTAGCAGGCCATCAGTGTGCATCCACCAGCAAAGAATGTCCAAAAATTGTGCCAGGAAAATAACCCAAACTAACCCATATCCCGGGATCTATGTCCATATGTATACTAAGAATTTAGAAACCATGTGGATGGCATCATAGGTCATCTTAGGATAATTTCTCTCAACTACAGCTTTCTGTCTAGTGCTATTCAAGAGCCACTGCTTTTAGGGACTGATCAGCAAAGAAAGATCAAAGGAGAACCTGGATTCAAGAAAGGCCCGCTTAGGGGCGCCTGGGTGGCGCAGTCGGTTAAGCGTCCGATTTCAGCCAGGTCACGATCTCGCAGTCCGGGAGTTCGAGCCCCGCGTCGGGCTCTGGGCTGATGGCTGGGAGCCTGGAGCCTGTTTCCGATTCTGTGTCTCCCTCTCTCTCTGCCCCTCCCCCATTCATGCTCTGTCTCTCTCTGTCCCAAAAATAAATAAAAACGTTGAAAAAAAAAATTAAAAAAAAAAAAAAAGAAAGGCCTGCTTAAAATTTCACAGCAAATTAGACTCTCATGCTGATGAGTATATGCAGTGATATAGCACAGTGGTTTTCAAACCTTTTGGTCTGTGGAACCCTGTACACTCTTAAATTTCTGAGGATGCCAAAGCATTTTCATTTATGTAGGTTATATGTATTCACATTTACTCGATTTTAAATTAAAACTGACACATTTACAAAGTATTAACTCCTTTATAAGTAACAATGAACCTACTGTATAACAACATTTATGAAAAAATAACTATTACAAGGCAAAATAATTTAGTAAGAACAGTAGCATTGTTTTACATTGTTTTGGGTTTTTTTGTTTTGTTTTTTTGTTTTTTTTGTTTTTTTTGCAAATCTCTTCAGCATCTGGGTTAGAAGTCAGCTGAATTCTCATATCTGCTTCTGCATCCAGTCAGTTGGAATATGTTATTTTGTCGGGAGTATATGAAGAAAATTTGGCTTGCCACAGATACGTAGTTGGAAAATGTAGGAGTATTTTAATAGCCTTTTCCATTAATTGTGGGTATTCTCTTTTGTCCCTATACCAAACCTTGTAATGTGGTGGTTTCTTACAGGTTATTTTCAGTGTGGAATCTGAAACCATACCAATAAACTTTTTGTACTCTGCTGTTCAAAAATCCATTATCTTGAATGGCATATGGTATATGACACTCTATTTCTGCTTTCCAAGTATGCAACTTTTTGGGGTGAGTGGTATTGGTTCATTTTGAAAGTGTATCTTTAAATTTAGGTACAGTAAAATTCACTCTTGCGTGTACAGTTCTCAGTGTTGACAAATGCACAGAGTTGTGTAACCGCTACCACAGTCAAGATACGGAACATTTCCGTCACCCATATCCCTTTCCCATAATTACCGTATGCTTCTTCTGTGAGTTACACTTTTAAAATCAGTTCCTTTAGGTGGCTATCTTATCTTGGTCAGTACCACTTTTGCTTACAAAGCACCATATTTCCTGTCCTTCTCTTCCATCTGGGATCCACCATAGCGAATGTGTTGCCATTCCCAGAGATGTGCAAGATGAAACTTTGTAATGTGTGTGTTTCTTTGCTTAGCTAGGGTTGGGTAGGTACTTGATCTGTGAATATAAAATGAAATACTAAGGGCAATTCCCACAAAGAATGCTGGAGAAAAGTTCTGACATTTCCATTGGAAATTTTAGCTATGAGGATTTGGGAAAGAAAATGAAGTGATATCTTCAGTCATTACTTTTCTTGCAATGAGTCATGAAGACAACCTTAACATCATGAGCAGCAGTTCAGCATGCAAGTAATTATGTTCACTGTCCCAGCTTTCTAGAAACTAGACCTAGGCCTTGAGCCACTTAAAAGGATCACTTAACTTTCCTATATTCAAATATGCATTCATTTCAACCCACCCACGTCTATAGCAGAGTTTGTTGTTTTACAAATTCTAGCACATTGTTAGATTCATGTAACCACCACCACAATCAGGAATCAGAATAATTCCAGTGACCCCAAAACTCCCTCTTGCTGTCCTTTTCTAGTCACCTGTCCTCCCACCCTGACTCTGGCAGCTATATCTGTTCTTGTCACTATAGTTCTGTCTTGTCAAGGTCATACGGGTGAGAATTCTATGGTACACCACCTTCAAGACTGCCTTCTTTCACCTAGTTCCTTTTATTGCTGGCTATTATGCCATTGTATATATCAGTTTATTTGATCCATTCACCCACTGAAAGGTGTTTCCAGTTTTTGGCAATTATGAATGCAGCTGCTATAAACATTTGTCTATAGGGTTTTCTGTGAGGGTATGTTTTCATTCTTCTAGCATAAATACATTAGCAGATTTGCTGGCTAAAAGTGTATGTTTACTCTTTTAAGACACTGTCAAACTGTTTTTCAGAATAGTTATACCATTTTTCATTCCCACCAGCAGCATATTATAAGAGTTCCAGTTTCTAGGTCTCCTCACTGACACTTGGTATTGTTGGCATTTTTTATTATAGCCATCCCAATAGGTGTGGTGGTATCTCATGATGATTTTAATTTGCAGTTCCCTGATGGTTAGTGGTTTTATATTCATCCTTGTATTTTTCAACCTGTTGATATGTTTATTTGCCACTCTTACATCATCTTAGGCAAAGTGTCCAAGTTTTTCCCCGTTTTTTATTTGGATTGTTTGTTTTATTACTGTTAGGTTTTCAGGGTTTTCTTACATATTCTAGATACAGGTTCTTTGTTGGATATGTGATATGCAAATATTTTCTCCCAGTCTCTAGCTTGTCTTTTCATTCTCTTAAATGTGCATTTCACAGGACAAAACTTTTAAATTTTGAGGAAGTCCAGTATGTCATTTTTTCATTTTATACATCATGCTTTTTGGTCTTGTCTACAAACTCAGATTTTACATCTAGATCTCTGATCCATTTTGAGTTTATTTCTGTTTAAGTTGAGGCTTAGGACAAGTGGGTTTTTTTTTTTTTTTTTTTTGGACTATATAATCCAATTGTTCCCACACAACTTACTAAAAAGACTTGTTTCTCCACATTGGATTGCTTCTGTATTCTGTGTTTATTCCTTTACTAACACCACAGACTTGATTACTGTAGCTTTATAGAAAGAATTAGGTAGTGTGATTTTCCATCTTATTTTTTTCAAAAATGCTTTAGCTCTTCTAGTTCTTTTCCCTTTCCATAGAAGTTCAGTCAGTTTGTGTTTATCAACAAAAATTCCTGCTGAGATTTTTCTTGGAAGTGTGTTAAATCTATATATTACTTTGGGAGGAATTGATCTCTTTATTATGTTGAGTCTTCCAATCCATGAATATGGTATGTATCTCCATTTATTTAGGCCTTTTTTTTTTTTTTCTTTCATTAGCATTTTGTAGTTTTCAGCATTCAGGTCAGGTATATGTTTTGCTAGGTTTTACTTAAGGAGTTTGTTTTGGAGAAAGTTTTTTTAAATTTTGTTTTCCAATTTCTTAGTATATCAAAATACAGTTGTGTAATTTTTCATTCTGCTATTTCTGTAGTTCAGAGAATCACAGGTGAATCAGCTGGTTCTCAAAAAATACTGAGGGCTCATGAAACGTTAAAAATACTCTATATAAATGCATAGTTAATATGCAGCCCTTAAAATTTATTTTATAAATCTTTATTTTTGGCTCTAATATTTGGCTACAGAATACTGTTGAGTTTTTAAAAACACCAGCTTAAAGAGTGTCACGTAGGGGCGTCTGTGTGGCTCAATCAGTTAAGCATCTGACTTAAGCGACAGGTCATGATCTCACATTTCATGAGGTCGAGCCCCGCGTCAGGCTCTGGGCTGATGGCTCAGAGCCTGGAGCCTGGTTTGAATTCTGTGTCTGCTTCTCTCTCTGCTCCTCCCCTGCTCACATTGTGTGTGTCTCTCTCTCACAAATATAAATAAACCTTAAAAAAAATTTTTTTTTAAATGAAGAAAGGGGTGCCTGGGTGGCTCAGTGGGTTAAGCGTCCGACTTTGGCTCAGGTCATGATCTCACGGTTTGTGAGTTCCAGCCCCACGTCGGGCTCTGTGCTGACAGCTTGGAGCCTGGAGCCTGCTTTGGATTCTGTGTCTCCTTCTCTCTCTGTCCCTCCCCCACGTGTGCTCTGTTTCTGTCTGTCAAAACTAAAAAATGTAAAATAAAAAAAAATTTTTTTAATAAATAAAAACAAAAAAGAGTGTCATGTAAAATATGTGTATATGTGTGTGCATGCACATGCTTAGATTTCTAGAAGGATGTTTCCCATATGTCAAAAGTCATGTCTGAATGGCGAAAAGTTCAGCTGATTTTTATGTTTTTTATATTTTCTCTTTTTGAAGATTTCACAATAAGCGTGTATTGTTTTCATTAGAACAATGAAGCTGCTGGGGCGCCTGGGAGACTCCGTTGGTTAAGCAAGCATCTGGCTCTTGGTTTTAGGTCAGGTCATGATCTCATGGGTTTGTGAGTTCAAACCCTGAGATGAGCTCTGTGCTGACAGTTCAGAGCCTGCTTGGAATTCTCTTTCGCTCCCTCTCTCTCTCTGCCCCTCCCCCACTCGTTTGTGTGCTCTCCCTCTAAATAAATAAATAAATAAATAAATAAATAAATATTTTTTAAAAAAGAACAATGAAGCTGCTTAAAGGAGAAAAGAAAAATGAAGCAATGAATTTTAATATAGTCCTTATTAATAAATGAAATGGAACAGACTCCAGTCCTATTTGAGAATCAAGTACTTGCATCTTAGAAATCTTGATGTTGCCCCAGCCATTTAAAAACCCTAAATATTTTTATGAAAACCAAGGGAACATTTTAAGAAAAATAGGACATTCTGAAAATGCTGTGTTTGGAATTTTTCATCATGGCATTTTTTTTTCTGAAGTTTTATTTTTAAGTAATCTTCACATCCATTGTGGGGGCTTGAATTTACAACTCTGAGATGAAGAGTTACATGCTCCTCCGATTGAGCCAGCCAGGCATCCCCATTTCTTTTTTATTATATACTTGTCTCTGTATTAAGCAGAAACAGTGGATCTTAGTCTTGATTGTTCATTAGAATCACCCGAGTACATTTTAAAACAAGTACCTGATGGCTTAGTACACCTTGGAACATTAGATTTGAATTTCTGAGCGTGGGCAAGGACTTTGGCGTTTTTAGAAGTTCCCTTGTGTGATTACTAAACTTTCAAAAAAACAAATGTTGGTAAATTCTAATGTAATACAATAATAACTACTAAGTATTTTAAATGTTGTTTCTGTATATGAAATATCTGATTATTATTACATGTAAGATTTCTCTCTATATATGAAGTTATGAAAAGGTATATGCTTTCACACCTGTATCAAGTTCAACACATTCTTATAGATGAGAAAGGAATTAAATTTCTAAAACAAAATGAGTTCTTATGTGACTGCAAATAATGCTATTAAAGAAAAAAAACCATAGCGTCTTTAATATGTCCACGTTTTTCATGGCATATCACTGACATTTGACAAATGGCAGGTACTTAGCATTGCTCAACCTTGTCTCTTCTCTGTTGTGGCTAGGATTGTATAAGCCTAGGCTTAGGAGTATTTATGTGTAGAAATGTCATCTTCCCTGTATCTCTTCTAGGAGACCCTCTGTATAATGATTTCATGACTTCATCCACTCCTGTGTATGCTGAGGAATTAGCTTCTTGACAACAATCTGAAGTGGTTCTGTGATATGCAGTCCTGTCACCACCCTCTCAGTCGTGACTGTGACTCACCATAGTCTCTATTTGAGTAGCTTCAGTTTCCCATCTGTATGAGGTGTGTAGTTTTTCTCAGGCCTAGAACTCCACTAGCAGGGCCCAAAAGTCAAAATGGGGCAGGGGAGGTGTTGGTTAAAGGGTACCTAGTTGTGGTTGCGTAGGGTGAAGCCTAGAGATGTGGTGTGTGGCATGTGGCTGTAGTTAGTGAGACTGTATCGAAGAGTGGGAATTTGCTGAGTAGATTTCAGGTGTTCTCATCAAACACAGGAAGGGATAACTCTATGAGAAGACATGTTAATCAGCTTGACTGTAGTCATCATTTCACCGTGTATGTCAAATCATCATGTTGTATGCCTTAAATATATATAATTTTTATTTAAAAAATTCACTTACAGTAAATAAATGGGACGTTCCCTAGGTTGCATTTGCTAATGGTCCTTGGAAGAATCAGATAACAGTAGTGGAATTCTGCAACTAACTCACCGTGCAGCAGCAGCTTGAATGAGAATAGAATACTCTCTCTGTTTTGAAATATTTTGAGCTTTTAGAGGGTTCCTGTGTGAACTTTGAAAATGTTGCTGACTTCCCTGTCTTGTAGGACTATCAGAACCATCCTCCCTAAACACCATTTTTTTTCTCATCTCACCTACCAAAAATATTTAATGTATTCTAAATTATTTTGAGAGAGAGAGAGAGAGAGAGCATGAGTGGGATAAGTGCAAAGAGAGAGGAAGAGAGAGAGGATGCCAAGCAGGCTCTGCACTGTCAGCACAGAGCCCAATATAGGGCTCGATCTCACGAACCATGTGATCATGACCTGCGCTCAAACCAGGAGTCAGATGCTTAACCGACTGAGCCACCCAGGTGCCCATTTAATGTGCTTTAAAGAAAGAGACAAATGGTTTTAAAATAGTATTTCATTACATTAATATACATTTTACATTACCCTGTGCATTGCCATTTTCAGAGCATTTTCACAGCCTTTGTTGATTTGTTCCTCCCTCACAGTAATCTTGTGAGGTACACAGAGTGATGTCCTCTAGTATGTCCCAGCTCAGGATAATAGAAGCCCCCAGGTTGTCTGCGTTGGCTATCACGGTATTGTGTGTTCCTCATACTGTTACATTGCCTGTTCCTCCATTCTCACTACTTGAATTTAGTTCTCCATTATCTTATCCTGAGCTTTCTCCTTGATCTTCCTGTCTTGGTCTGTGGCCTTATCAGTCCATTCTTTATACTTGTTTCCAGATTACCTTTCGAGAATAGGGTTAGTAATGTCACATTTCAGCTTAAAAACCTTCAGTGGGTTTTCATTTCTTGCAGATGAAAATCCAAATTCCTTAGTGTTGTGTTAATCTTGAAAAGCTAGTCTTTCCCCCTTCTCCCTCCTCACCATCCACTGCGGGTCCTCTGCCTTCCACACAAGAGAATTTGGTGTTCCTCAAAGATCCCATGTGCTTTTCTCCTGCCCGGCCTTCACTCCTTCGTCTCCTCTGCTTAGAACCACACCCCACCACTCACACTGGCCCACTGTGTGAGCTTCTCACGCCTTCAGTGGCACAGTGTCTATGCCAGCAGCTACCCAGGAAGAATGGCTTCCTCTCTCCCGTGCGCTCTGTAACCCTCTGTGAGCACCTATTGCCCAGACTGTGAGCCCCTTGTGAACACGAGCTGTGCTGTGTAGGGCTGTGTTTTGCTTCATGTCCCTGAAGCAGAGCATAGTGCCAGGGACATGGCAGACACAGGACTTAAGTATCTGAATAAAGGAGGAACTTTGGGAACCTTCAGAAAGACCATCAGCAGTGTTTATGTTTAATGTAGTAGTGACTTCTTATTTATTTATTTGTTTTTTTACCAAGTATGACTCTACACTTAATGGATGGTATTTTCTGGAACATCCTCTTTAATGTTTCTCATAATTTACATTTCAAACACCTTACTAATCTCCAGAAGTTTAACTTACTCTTGCATCTCTCTCTTTCCCTCCCTCCCTCTCCCCCCACACATGCGTGTGCACACACACACACACACACACACACACACACAGAAAATGTATTTTCACCTTAAAAAGTGTCCTTGCTTCTTGAACCAAAGGTGTGGTGTTGATCTTTCCTTTTCTCTAATAGCGCTCTTCCTGCCCCCTGGACCATGACCAGGAAATGGACTTTTTAGCAGCAGTGCTGGTCTTCAGACTCCTGTTTGCATGGGTTCGTCTTAACACTGGGTGCCCATGTCTTTTCCTATCAACAGCAGAACTAAGTACCCAGACATACAATTTTGAGAAGCCCTTAGCACGGTGTGTGTGTGTTGGTACATTTGTGCTTTTGTGTGCTCTTCTATCTGTAGCGGACACATAGGCACTCTTGCAGAAGAGTAACGGGGCCTACTTGGCGTTTGCTTCCTGTTGGAGAGTTGTTGTGTTTATCCTGTCGTCATTTGCTCAGTGATGCTTGCCATGTGTTAGGGAAAATCAGTATAGGTAGGAAAGTGGCTGATGATAGAATGTGAAATCTAGACTTCCAGAGGGGGCCTCGAAAAGCTCATCATAGTCAGGTTTAAAAGATGACCTGAATTTGTGATACAGAATTAAATATTTTGGGACAATAGTAACACAGTATCTCCCTTCCATTCTGAAGTTGGTAGTAAAAGCCACACTGCAGGAATATGCTCAAGCAAGGGAACAGGCTTGAGTTTAGATGACATTTTGTTTCACATCATCAGTAATAGTTGATAGAACAGCTATAATTTTTTTTACTCTTTCCTGCCCCCCCCTTTTTTTTAACAGGTAGAGTGAGGCATAATTTGCAACTCTTGGAACTTTGCAAAAGACAACGAACCGACCAGATAATAAGCCCCAGAGAAAAGGGAATCACCCGAGACACACACTGGGTAGTAGCTTTGTATGAGCAATATCCCTTCTACTTCAAAATCATATGGAAATAGTCCCCCCACCCATTATTTCTGTTGAGGCCAAGAATCAGGAAAATAGCTTTTGTGTTAGGCTTCAGACTCAAAGTTTTATTATATTAAACTGCAGGACCGGGTCTTGACATGAGACCCTGTAGGCGCCCATTACAATGCCATGGGCTCAGCGGACACCGACTTTTCCATCAGGTCACACACACCAGCAGCTACGCGTTCCCATTTCTGCGTTGACAAGCAGGTGGCTTGTAAGAGCAACGTAGTTTCTAAGCTAGTGCTTTACCTGGTTCCTTGACGATCTTTTAGGTGATTGCAGTCCATCATTATTAGAAGTCACTGCTCGACGTGCCTCACGACGTTTGTTTTGTGTGAAGAAAACTTGGACTGTGGGGAAGAAACAGAGTAGGTTTTGGTAATGTGACAAGAAGTGGATGCATATTTTGGAAGTTTGGGGAACCTCTTTGTTGAATTTATAAGTGAGGCACTTTTAGGATGTCTAATTGTTGCCTATCCAGAGAATCTGCTTCAGGCTGCATTTTGAGCTGCATAAATGGATAGGATAATGTTTATGAAAACAGGTTCTAAGTAATCCTTATTTCTTTCTCAGCTCCGGAGCTAAATGTCCATAGCAAAGATTATGTAAAATATATACTTCTTTATGTTTATTTTCATAACATTTGATTTATGACGTAAGAGGTTCTAAAAATCTGGTAATGCTTGGTTATACACACTTTTATAAAAGTCAAGAATCATTCCTTTTCTTCTATAATAGACAATCAAAATAAGCAGTTCGTGGGGCGCCTGGGTGGCTCAGTCGGTTAAGCGGCCGACTTCGGCTCAGGTCACGATCTCGCGGTCCGTGAGTTCAAGCCCCGCGTCAGGCTCTGTGCTGACGGCTCGGAGCCTGGAGCCTGTTTCAGATTCTGTGTCTCCCTCTCTCTGACCCTCCCCTGTTCATGCTCTGTCTCTCTCTGTCTCAAAAATAAATAAATGTTAAAAAATAAAAAAAAAAAAAAAAAAAAAAAAAATAAGCAGTTCGAAGAGATGGATTTAAGACAGCAAAATTGTTGTGTCTTCAGCTGTGTAAAAGAAGTACTGTACCTTGGACCAGAAAACGAGTATTAGCGATGGTTCGGTTAGTGACTGCAAAAGTAAAACAATGTACCATGGTGTAAAATACAGTTCCACATGACCACACGTTTGGCTAGTACTGGCCAGCAGAATTTAGGGAGCAGTTAGCACTAAAGGGTGTTCTGTTTCTTTGCACGAAAGTACATTAATAATGAAATCTTACAGTGCCTTTGTCGTTGATTGCTAATGGGGAGAGATTTTGTCAAGTTTTGTTGTTCATGTTTGCTTTTTAAAGGGAGTGGGGGTGGAGTGTTTGTCATAAACGTATCCCCCCCAAAAGTTGCTTGTTTCTCATTTTCAAAACTTCCACTGCCTGTATAGTCTTTATGGGCTAAAGCTGCATTATTGTTTGTTTTGGATGTAGAAGTTGATCGGCACATTGCTTTTTTAATGTGAAATTATAGTGTAGTGAGTTAAACGATAAACTTATGGTGCAGGGATACTTTTCTTTCTTCTTTTAGAGTTAATCTTTAGCAGTCTCTATGTTCAGAAAAAAAGATACTGTTAAAGACCCCAGATTGCAAAAGCAGTGCCACTGCTTCTGAGAGCTTTGGGGCAATCCTCTGATGTGTAATTGCTTTTACATCAGTCACAAGAGAGAGACAAGAATGCGCTTTCCTTGAACTTAACAGTTTGGGCAATTTTCTATAATCCAGTAAATACAAATTGTAGCTTGATTATTCATCTACGTCTGTCAAGCAAATTTTAATGGATGAATGAATGAGTCAAATCTATGCATGGAAATATACAAATGTGCAAAATATGGGTCTAATTACCAGGCTGCTGAATTTACACAAGGTCAGGTAAACAAGGCACCAGTGTAATGATTATTAATTGTTAATAATGCCTTTGGGAAAACATTCACATTTTCCTCTGAATACCTAACAGTTTCCCTCTCTAGTCATTTTCAACTCTGAAAATTTTAGCTGGTCTAAAAACACAAAAATATTTTTGCCCTATTTTTTTCCTTTCCCTGTAATTGCGTTCTAATTCTTTTAGAATAACACGTAAAATATAGTACATTTTTCAGGACCCTGTGGAAAGTCACAGTTCAGTATGATGGTGAGAGACTTAAGGCGGTGGAGGGGGGGGTAACACTCACACAGCAGAATGAAATAGCTTTCTTTTGTCTTCATTGAAGGGATGAGCATGCCCCCCCCATCCTCCACCCTCTTTTCAAACATAATCGACATTCTAAAACACAAAACCAAGGTGGTAATAAAGGAAAGGAAATCAAAGCAGGCTTTTTTCCCCTCTATTTACCATAGTAAGTCAACATTTGACTCTGTCTTGATATTCTATAAAATGAATGTTGGAAAAAGAATAATATCAATGAGTAGTTTCCCATCGAAATGCCCAAGGGCTGAAATAATTGAGGGAGTACTTGCCGAGGTTTTTCTTAGTTCAGTAACTCTTGATCACTGTGCAGTTTTGTAGCTGTGCTATCATTAAGGGCTCTCCATGTCTGGAAGGACACCCCCCTCTCCCAGCTTTAATCCAAAAGTCATAAATTGTAGAACTAACGTGTCGTCTGCGGGTCACCCAGGCGAAAACACTGCATCTTGAGAGACCTATCTTTCTGCCACTGTGCTTTGAAAGTCTTTTGAATATTTTGCATTAATGGTACTGCTGCAGTGTCTTGCTGGGCCGTCTTCTCATCCTCGCAGGCTCGACATTCAGAAGTTTTCCCCATGGCTGATCTTCTTTCTGTTCTTCTTTCTGTTCTAGGCCTCACTGCCTGCTACCCACCCGTGTTGTACGTTATGTGAATACAAGTACCTTCCCCTGTGTTTCCTTTCGAGTATTTGTAAATAGCACTCATCTTTCTCTTTTATTTCTTTCAGCTCTGTACTTGATGACTCGGTATCATTTCTTCAAATTTTTCAGCTCTCATGTTTGTTTTTCTGGAACTCTGTATTTTTTCAGCATGGTTGCCCTTTATGGGTTACATAATACTGCCGGTAAGCCAAATGGATTTGGACCATTTTTTGACCTTAGCCCTATCGTCTTTTATGGTCCATTCTAGAATATAATAGACATGCTTTATACACACTCGTGGGTGCTGTCGTGGTTTAATTAAGTCTATACAAAATTAGGGCCCAAGTCTTTATTCTGGCATTTGAGACATTCTATAATCCAGCCTTTGCTCCCCACATGCTCTCTCATTCATTGCCACTGTCGAAATCATGATTTTTCCATACGGAGAAATAATGATTTCATTAAAAGAAACCCCCCCCCCCCTTGTTTTCTTTTCTTTTCTTTTTTTTTTTTTTTAACTGCCAGGATTGTCATCACCCACTTCCTATCTCTCTCTGTTCAAATTTTTCTCACCTTCAAGACCCAAGCTGATCTCAGTTGTGGGAAGCCTTTTATTGACATTACAACTTGTTTTTCCTTTGAATTCCTAGAGAACTCTGAATGTATAACTTTTCTCCCACAATTTCTTTAATACTGTCTCTTGTAGTTATATTCTTTCATTTGGCAAATAATTGTGTTCCCTATAAGCTCGTAGACTTGCGGAGAGCAAGGGAAAGGAGAAAGGCTAGTATTTTTTGAGCTTTCAGACACTTGGCTAAACATTTTTTTTTACATACATGCTATCATTTAATTCTTGTAGCAACCCTGTGAGGTGGGTGATATTTTTTCCATATTTACAGATAAAGACGCTGAATCTTGTAGTAAGAAACTCAGCCAGTGTTAGAAGGAGAGTAGGCTGTAGAGTTGGGATTTAAATTTGGGCCTCTCCAATGCAAACCCCACACTCTCTTTTCAGGAAGCGTCTTCCATGTAAGAGTGACAGTTTGCATCCTGCCCTATCAGGTTACTAGAAAATTCAGAGAACAAAATAGGTGTTCAGTAAATGATTGAATTTATCACTGTGGAAGTCTTACTTGCCTTAACTGCGGTTTTTTTTTTTTTTTTTTTTTTACACCCATCTGCTAATGGTAAACCTTAGTAAGGGCCCTCTGTATTCTCAGCGATGGCCGATACACGAAAGCTTGACAGTTGTAACTCCCACATAAGACTGTTAACTTGAGACATACTCTTTTTTTTTTGTTTGTCTGTTTTTCAGCTTTTCTCTTGTTGATCCCAACATTCACTAGTATTGTTAAATGTCACTCTTCTCATTTACTATTTGCATTTCATTTTCAGAAAGTAAATCTCATTGTGGTAGCATGAATAATTTATGCTTCTGTCAAGGAACTATTAAAACACTAGAGGTTGAAAGATATGCACATTACAAAGTTGGTGTAAAAACTAAGGAATATTTTCGCACCCCCTCTCCCCCCCCCACCCCCGTGTTTGCTTCCCCCCCTACTCCCTGGAGTAAACCTGAGGGTTTACTGAAAAGCCACAGTCTTGCTGACTTCAGCTTTGGACCCTTTACAGAGTCGTAATTATGTTTACAGATAAAGAAAACTGGCTGTTTTATCTTTAATGGAAAATAGGCCTTTGTAGTTTTGGGGGGCTGTTTACCTTTTTATTTAAAGCAGGGAATTTTTTATGAGGTCTATTTATTCTTGAAGAATTAGTAGTTAGGAGGATCGGAAAGGAAGATTGCTCAACCTAAGAATGAGAAGAATTTCAATTTTATGAACACAGGCAGTGCGACTGAGCTTTGGGATGACAGGTCTCTGTTTTAGGTGTCTGAGGTTTCTTCTTATCAACTTCTGTGCATATGGAGAAGTTCAGCCTATTTTGCAAACAGTTACTAATGCCATAATGCATTTTCCCATATCTTCCATCTGAATTTTTTACTATTATTGATTGAGGATTCAATTGAGAAATGTGTTTAGAACCCTGCTTTCTGTGGTAATCACAGAAGTCAGTGGGAAGACAAGAAAATTGTATTGAAAGAAATTGTGTGCGTGTGTTTTGTGTTTCAGCATAGATTATCTCTGCCAAAATAATAGCTGTCATTTTGTTCTTGTTATATTAGTGGCCTGTAGCTTACCACTACTCCTTTTGCCTTACTTTTCTTCTGACCACTGGCTATTACCCTCAGCAAGAAGACCCTTTTAATTGAATGTCCAAATTTGAATGATTCTTGTCCTAAATACCACCGTGATTTTGATCCGTTTGAAATTAGAGAGCCCTGAGTTGCAACCTCTCACCTCAACATGAGAGCCCTTTAACATTCAGATACTTTGAAACTTCAGTCCTGTTTAGAATTTCATATCATGCCCATCATGGGGGGGAAAGATGGAAAATGTATACGCTGAGCCTATAGGACTTCCTGCAGTGCTTATTAATCCTTTATGGATCATTTGAAATGTTTCTAGTTTATTTAAGCTTTGCTGCTTGTATCAGATTGTTCCTACGAAAAAAGAAAAAGTGATCATGCTTTGAATTTTTAAAAATGATCTCACTTTCAAGCAAAAGCACTTTTATGCTCCATTAAAGTTGAATTTGCCAAACTCTTACATCGCATTAACACAAGCTTTACTGGATAGATAAACGTGTTGTTCAAAGACTGACTTGAACTTTACCAAACTGCATATTAAGATTTTTTTATCTTTATACTTCTTATTTCTTAAATTATTTTAAAACAGACTAGTTAAAATAGACTAGATTTGCCTAAATGCACTACTTTAATGACAAAATAATTTTTTCATTTGTTTTAAAATGCTACTATTGATTGGAAACTGGTTTTTTTGAGTATGAGGCTAAAAGAAACAAAATTATTTTGAGCTGGTAATTTCACATTTGCTCGTATTTGTTTTATATAGTATCATTATTTCGATAAAACGGTTGATTTTTCTTGAAGCTTGTAGAAATAATCATTTTGACGTTTCTAATTTTTATCTGGGTGGATCGTGTATTCACTATTTTCTTGAAGGTTTTTGTAGGTAAGCCAATAAAATTATGATTCATTGTTCCCCCTTTCAATTCAGTGGGTTTTCAAAAACATGCATAGGACATCCTCTAGTTTTCTAGAAGTTAGGCTGTTAGACTCTTCGTTTTTGTTTATTTCATGAAATTTTTACCTTGGAGATAATCTTCAACTCTGTATCTTTTTGACCTAACGTTACACAGTAAATCCTAGTTTCATTTGTACCTTGCTTCCTGGCTCCCTAACACTGTCATAAGGACTTGGTCTTTCCTTTGTGTCTCTTTGGCCTTGAGGATTTAATTTAATGTGTTTGTTCTTCAGGAAAAAATGTAAGTTTTCTACTTGAAATGACTTTCTGTATTTTTTTAAGTACGTGAAAACTTTACAAAGTATGATGTTTTATTTTATCCAAAAATATATATCCGTGCTCTTTTTAAAGCAGTAATTTATATTAACGTTTATAGTGACCTTGAAAAAATATATTTTAATGGTAATGAAAGTAGAACTTAATATTAAGCTAAATCTTTTTCATCTTTCATAGATTCCACTTTTTTAGCTGTTGAGTCACTGGGGTTCTTAGTAAGAAGGAAAATGCATTTTCGGAGAATTACTTTTTTACAGCAAACAACGGATTGTACACACAGGAAAAAGAGAACCTTTTATATGCCTTGTGGAGGGAACAATCCAGTTATGGGAAATATTTAGCAAGTTCTTTTAACGTTACAGGTCACCGTTTCTGAGAGATCGCTCGTACCTTCTTAGCAAGAAACTGTATTAACTTTGACTTCTAATGTAAAAATCTGCACTGAATTCATTTTTTGCTAATTCACTTTCTTCCTGTTTCCCAGTGTTCCCCTGACCTTTCAGAAATATGTAGTTCATGTTTTGTGCTTTACAAAAGCTCCCCTTAGGTTGCATTGAATAACAGAGAGTTGAATTATGAGCATAATGGCAGTGCGCTGTGGCATTTCCAGTCCACGCTCACTTTGAGTCCGCTAAATTTATAAATGAAGTATTTTTTAACGTTGTCCATGTTAGGGAAAAGGTTAAATAATGCTGGGCTTCTCTTTGTGGGCAAACAGGGAGAGTCATTTTGGTTGTTTATTGGCAGGTCGTGTTCTCATGTTTTCATTCCTCAGTCAGCATAGAAGATGTTCTGGATTGTTTTGGAGCTTCCTCTGGAGCTTCCAGGCAGGGCTTACATATTTCTTACATATTTTGTAAAGTGCTTATTGCACAGTAGAACTACAGGTCATCTGGGGATGAAAATTGGACACATGGCACTGCTTCCCAAAGTCAGGTACTTCGAGAAGCCGCGACAGAAGAGGTGAGAGAGTAATGATGCCTTTGAATTCTCTGATGATTCTGATTTCCAGAAGCAAAGCCTAGTTCCCCACGAGAAAGTGGATGATGGAATTTTTTTTTAAATGCATGCGTAATCGTTCAAAAAATGTAATTTTACCGGATGTTTATCTTTCATCAACCAAGATGGTTGGTTATCTTTTCAGTATTTAGTTGTTGCCATCAGCATGGAGTCATCTGCTTGAAAGGACAGAGGAGGTGTCCTGTTTTCCATTTTTCAAGTCAGATGGATCCCATCACAATCCCGGAGTAATCCGTCACTAGGCAATGGCTTCACAGCATTCTGATGAAATATTTTATTTTTTAATGTTTTTTTTTTTTTTTTGAGAGAGAGAGAGAGAACTAGAACGAGTGGGGGAGGGGAAGAGAGAGGGGGAACAGAGGGTCCAAAGCAGGCTCTGTGCTGACAGCAGCAAGCCCGATGTAGGGCTCAAACTCACAAACGTGATATCATGACTTGAGCCAACTGAGCCTCCCAAGCGCCCTCCCGATGAAATATTTTAAATATCCCTTCAGGAAGAAAAGCCCCCAGATACTGGGCTGTATATTGTCGGGAAAGAAGGCCCGAGTGCGTGTTCATGGGGATTACACTTATTCACAAGTCTTTACGGTTGGAAGGTAGTTTTACAACATTGGGCTCCTAGGATGCTTACAGTAACATCCCATGGAAGAGACAGGGTGGGTGTTACTTGCAGTACCCCAAGTGGGCACACCCGGAGACTCCTAGGGTGAGAGGGGCCGCCTGAGGCACGGTGCTCCTGCAGCACTGAGGCAAGGGGACAGCTTCGAGTTGACCCCTGCCTTTCTCTTTTGCCACCGGGTTTGTTTATTGGCCTCCTGCAAGGAAAGTAGTTTTGGACTCTCACAGGCAGCCTAGCCTGAGGGAAACTAGAGTGTTGAGCTATCCAAATGAATGTTGATACCACAGAATTTCATTCTGTCAGTTGAAAATGGAACAGACTGATTTCTTTGGCTCCTTAAGTGCATTAGACCCTACTCTAGGCCATAGGGGTTCAAAGCTGAGTGATAGCTCAGCCCAGCCCGGAGAGCTGAGGGACTGGCCTGTGCTTGCCATTCTCTTTCCCTTTCTTCTTCCTCTTCTCTTCTTTCCTCCACCCTTAAAATCTACTTAATCTTATATATTAACACGTTTGAGCCTTCGGCACCTAAAGTCATGCTCATTCTCTTGCACTCCTTATCTTGCACATAAGAATATTCATTCCCTGAGAGGTGGAATTGAAACTACATTTTAAATACAGGTCCAGCATGTTGTTTGCCTTTAGTAAGTGTTCAGCTTAATTATTTGGTTATTAAAGTATTTAAAGAAAGTGATTCATACAAACATGTGAAAAATACAACCCTGTTGGGCGGTTTTCACTTTAAAAGTCACTTTAAGTCCTATTTTGATAACAATCCTGCTATCGGCAGCCAGGGTAGAAGCTGGACTAGATGAAGGACGAATCCTTTCTGCTTAGGGAATCCACTTGCCAAACATAGGAATAGCTCTATCGCTACTCTAGATTCCTGTAGCCATGTACCTTTATGACCATGAACATTCTAGTGATACTGCACATGTAGCAGTGGAATAGAGTCTCTCTTACTTCGCGTTGGTATGGAAAATCCCTCTGGTATTCCACCGCCATCTGTACAGGAGGCTTGTGTGTGTTTGCTAACGTATGTCAAGTGCGGGGCCGGTTAGCACAGTAGCTTAGCCCTTCTCTCATCTCCACAGAGTTCATAAAATCCAGCCTGTTACAAGAAGCTTTCCTTCTTCAATAATAGTTCTAAGTCCAGTATGGAAATATCAGTCTCCCTGTTGGCTTTTAATATACAAGGCCTTCTGTGCATGTTCCCGGGAGAGTTGATTAGAGACTTCTTTGTAAATTAATGTCCCACTCCAGCCCATTTTCTGCTTTCCTTGAGGAACACTCAGTGACTGTACTTGTGCAGCAAAGTCAAATTATTTAGTTTTATTGTATGCAACATCAGATGAGCTAAAGAGAATCTTTTCCCAGAAACATCTCTTAACCCCCAGAGTGGAATCACAAGTAGGGTGGTGGGCTAGCGCCTGGACAGGCATGCCTGCGATCATCTCAGCATCTGTGCAAGGCACCTCAGGCTTGCTGCAGATGAGTGAGACATGAAAATAGATTTTGGGGCTAGTTAGAAGATTCAGAGCTAGCTCGAGAGAGCCGGGGAGCTGAATACAAAGTTTTCTTTGAACCTGTTTCAGTACACATGAAAACATCTGCTAAGATGGGTGATATTTTCTTCAGGGATTCTTTCCCTATTTAGAAATTGTAGGCCCTGGTAAAACTTATTAAAATATTTTGTAATCTAAGTATTCAGAAGGGCATAGAGTATTTTGGGCTTTGGGAAAGGTAGCATAACAGGCAGATGTCAGCATTAGCAGCTGATAATACATATGTCTTTTGCCTTCTGTCATTCTGGTACTCTACCTCAGTGTGACCTGTATGTGTTTGCAGCTTTATAGAATGTGCGTCATGATTTATACTTATTAAACTTTATTTGTATAAATACATGCCCACTTAGCCATACTTTGGATGACTTGCTAAAACACAGACTCCTGGGCACCACCACCCCTGGAGTGTCTGGTTCTAGGTCTCGGGGGTGGGGGCAAGAATTGGCATCTCTTAACATGTTCCCAGGTGATGCTGATGCTGCTGGTCTGGGGACCACGCTTTGAGAACCACTCTCCTAGACATTCACCAATGTATACCACTCCACCAAGAAAGCAGTTGAGTGAAAAGAGTAATAACATGATTAATAATGTTAGAGTAATGAGATTTAGTTAAGAGGAAATGTTTTCAGTGATGGGAACATGTGTATATCTTTTAAGAGGACCAATTCTCCAAATACAAAAGGAACCATTTTAGTATTTATTCAGCCATTTAATACCCTTAAATTAAATTCAGCCCCAAAGTTGATTTTAGGCATTCTGAGCCATAGATCTGTACTGATTCTATTTTTTTCACCTGTAGCGATTTTAATCGCTACCCCCTCATAGTGATTTTAATACAATTACTTTTTTTCCACTTGTAGAGATCCTTTGGTGGTTTAGTTCTTATATCTACAGGCCTATATTCTTGGGAAATCTGATGCTAGAGGTAGCCCAGTGAAAATGTTGGTAAATACCAGGTTTTGACAGTAGTAGCTATTGTAATTAGACAAGACAAGTAATACATAAAAATTGGAAGAGGAAGAGGGAAATGATCATTATTTACAGATCCCTGTAAACCCAGAAATCTCAGTGAGATCAACCAAAAAACTCCCACAGATAAAAAGAATTTAATAAGGTCACTAGTTACAAAATTAATATTAAAAAATCAGTAGTTTTGATCTACACTAACATCCACCAGTTAGAAAATATAACAAAAGAAATAAATACCATATCTATATAAATAAACGTTTAAAATGTTAACTGAAGGACTTACTAGAAGACTTGGTAAATGGAAAAGTATGTTATATTCTAGGCTGGGACTGTTCTCCTCTAAGTTTATCCACAAATTTAAAGCTTCCTTAGTTTTTAAACAAGTCACAGGAAAGTTCCTACAAATAAGATGACTTACTGCCAGTTATTAAAGTTTTGGGGAGTGCTTTCCTGATTTTGATGGAGCCAATATAGGAAGTTCAGTATATAAAGAGTTGCCCTGAGTATTTTATAAAGGGGCGGTTCGTATCAGTAGGGAATAGTCATCTGGGGACAAAAATACAGTTGAATTTCTTGCTCCTTATACTAAGATAAATTCTAAATGGGTCAAAAACTTAGAAATTGAAACTAACATGAACAGACATTTATCCAAAGAAGACTTCAGATGACGCACAGACACATAAGAAGATGTTTATCATCACTCACCATCAGGAAAATGCAAATAAAAACCACAAGGAGATAGAACCTCACCTGTCATAATGGCTAAAATCAATTAACACAAGAAACAACAGGTGTTGGCAAAGATGTGGAGGAAAGGCACTCTTGGTGGGAATGCAAACTGGTGCAGCCAATGTGGAAAACAGTATGGAGGTTCCTCAAAAAGTTAAAAGTAGAACCACACTATGATCCAGCAATCAGAGCCCTAGGTATTTACCCAAAGAATACAAGAACACTAATTCAAAGGGATACATGCACCTCCATTTTTATAGCATCCTTGTTTACGATAGCCAAGATATGGAAGCAGCCCAAGTGTGTCTATTGATTGATGAATGGATAAAGAGGATGTGGTATATATACAATAGAATATTATTCACCATGAAAAAGAATGAAATCTTGCCATTTGCGATAACATGGTTGGAGCTAGAGAGTATAATTGAAGTGAAATAAGTCAAAGAAAGACAAAATGCCATATGATTTCACTCATATGTGGCATTTAAGAAACAAAAACAAGCAAAGAGGAAAAAGGAGAGAGACACAAGCTGAAAAACAGGCTCTTCATTATAAAGAACAAAGTGATGGTTACCAGAGGGGAGAGGGTGGAGTGATGGGGATTCAGGAGTGTACTTGTGATGAATACTGGGTGATATATGGAAGTGGTGAATCACTGTGTTGTACACCTAAAACTAATATAACACTACGTTAACCAATTGGAATTAAAATGAAAACATAAAAAAAAAATGAAACTGTAGGGGTGCCTGGCTGGTTCAGTCAGTGGAGTGTGTGGCTTTTGATCTCAGGGTTGTGAGTTCGAGCTCCACGTAAAATCTTTAAAAAAAAAAAAAAATGAAAATGTAAAAGTGATGTTTTTAATGATCTTAGAGTTGGGAAGACTTTTTGAAACAACATAGTTTGGAATTCAAGAAGAGAAAATATCGATACATTTGACTACAAATTAATAAAAATTTCTGCAGGGCAAAAATTATACACGTACACACACAGATAACCTACTGTAAAGCCAAAAGAGAAATGATGAACTGGGGAAAATGTTTGCAACCCATGTAACAAAGGCCTAACTAATTTCCCTTACATATAAAGTGCTCTTGCAAATCAATGAGAAGACCAACAGCCTAGTATAAAAATAGGTAAAGCAGAGGAACAGGCAGCTCATAGAAAAAGAAATGTAAATGACTTATACACACAAGTAAAGATACCCAAGCTTACTCTTAAGTACAGAAGCCCAAATGAATACCATTTTTCACCTATCAGAATGACAAAGATCCAAAAATTAAATAGTAGGTCATATAGGTAAGGGTGTGAGGAAAGGAATACTGGCATACACTGTTGATGGGCGTGAAAACTGGTATGGCCTCTTCTGACCACAATTTGGCAATGCCTATCAATATTTGACATGAATGTGCCATTTGACTCATCAGTTCCAATTTGGGTATGTCTCCTTATAGATGTACAGTTACTTGCGGGTATTGTCAAAGGTCACGTACAAAGATATTCTTTGCAGTGTTACTGGTAATAGTGAAAGACTGAAAACAACCTAATTGTTGATCAGAAGAGGATTCATTGAGTTATTACGATCATACAGAATTCTGCACAGCTAATTAAAAGAACCTTGTAGGTCTATATGTACTTACAAAGTGTAATTTCCTGCACTTTTAAGTGAAACAAGTTTAAGAAGAGTATATATTATAAATTTCGACTTGTGTTTTTAAAAAGAAGGGGAGAGGGGCTGGCTCAGTACAGCATGGGATTCTTGATCTCGGGGTCGTGAGTTCAAGCCCCGGGTTGGATGTAGAGATTGCTTAATAGAAATTACTTAATAAATTTTTAAAAAGCGGAGAGAGTTCATGATATAACAAAAAAAAGTTTACTTAACCCATTATATCCAAAATATTGTTTTAATATATAATGAATGTTAAAAATATTTTATATTGCCTTTTTCAACTGTCTTTGGAATTTGCTTTATCTTTTACACTGGCACCACATCTCAATTTGGACTAGCCACATATCCAAGTATTCAGGAAGCACATATAGCTCCTGAGTCCTGTGTTAAGCAGAATAGGTGTAGAGAGTAAAGGGTACTGGGCTAGAATCTCAGAGACCCAGGTGGCCCTACAGCCAATTGCTGTGACAGTGTGCAAGGAATTCACTTTTTCCTGGGCCTCATTTTCTCCGATAGAGTATGAAGGATCAGACTAGAGCTCTAAAGTCCCTTCCAACTTTGATACTTAGAGTTCAAATATATTATTTGATAGTATTTACCAAAGTCAAAAATGTAGTTGTGTTTTCTTTCATAGACCCTGTTTTCAGCACTCCTGAAATTCTGTTACTTTTTTTTTTTTTTTAATTTTTTTTTTCAACGTTTATTTACTTTTGGGACAGAGAGAGACAGAGCATGAACGGGGGAGGGGCAGAGAGAGAGGGAGACACAGAATCGGAAACAGGCTCCAGGCTCTGAGCCATCAGCCCAGAGCCTGACGCGGGGCTCGAACTCACGGACCGTGAGATCGTGATCTGGCTGAAGTCGGACGCTTAACCGATTGCGCCACCCAGGCGCCCCAAAATTCTGTTACTTTTGTAGGGACTCTTGTTATTGCTAGAGTAAGATTTCTTGTTTATTGGTTTCTTTAAAAGGAGAACGTTAACTCCGCTGCCTGTGTGATGTCAACCAAGTAGAGTTGGTCAGGTCTTTCAGTAGAATCAAGTCAGGTTTGAGGCTTTGCTAATTCAGATGGTGTATGGAAAACTTGGAAAGAGTAGAAGAGAAAGTCATATCAACAGAGTCTAAAGAAAGAATAAATATTGAAGGAGAAAAGTTGAGAGACAAGTTTTTAAGGTACAGTTCTGTGTATAAAATTCATTCTTCAGAAGATAACAGCCAGTAGTTGTCTTTGAACAAGAGAGAAGGAGAATAATATGGACATTGGATCTCAGCCATGACTACACATTAGAATCGCTTTTTAAATTCCCGATGCCCATTCTGTACCTGAGAATGGTGGTTTTCAAAGCATGGTCCCCAGACTGCCAGCGGCAGTATCACCTGGGAGCTTGTTAGACACTCAAATTCTTGGGCCTTATCCGGAGACCTGCTGAATTGGAAACCCTGGGGTGGTGCCCAGCAGCCTGTGTTGTAATGCTCCCCTGGTAAATCCAATATGCAGTCAGAGCTGAGAATTGTAGAGCTAGAAGGTTTCCAGGGCAGCGGTAGCAGGTGGCTTTCATGTGGAGTGCCAGCTTTCATTCTGCATCGGCCATGGGCATGGACTTAGAGATGCCGTGCAATTTGCCTGCATTGCGGGGTTTGGGCACTTTATTGGCATTATAGGGACTTGGATGGATTATAGGATGGTGCGTTTCACAAATAGAAGTCAAGTGTCTTATCCAGTCGGGGAAAAAAAAAAAGAAGAGACAGAGACAGAGAGAAAAGGGAATAAAAAAAGAAAAGGAAAAAAAAAACAAAAACGAACCGAAGCCACAAAAGGTTGGGGAGGGAAGGGAACAATATACTGGGTAAAATGTTTCATGTGAAGAAATTCCAGCTAGATTACAAAATATTTCATTTATATATAAGGGTTTCTTAAAGAAGTTCAAGTGTCATGGGGATTTTAGGCCCACTTTATGATCTATCATCAGTTCTGTTTGATCAAAAAGTACCGAAGGCTTGTTCAACCCTTTATCATTTGGCATTAAAGGATATATTTCCTCTTAACATTTAGACTTTTGATAGGAATGCGCTTAATACAGGTATGGTAAATTCAGAATGAACTAAACCAGAAAATAAAATATATTTTCCAAATGTAAAGAAGTTGTCACTGACTGAGAAGGAGTTAATGTGTCACATTCTTTTGATTTCCACTCCTCGGGAGAAATCACAGCATCTGTAATTTTGGAGGCATATTCTGAAGAATGTTACATCGTGATTTCTCCAGGCTGAATCTTAGAGGTCTGCCTGGGAATTTTCAGCCCTGACAAAATAAGAATGGACCCATTAGAGGATCAGGTTCATTTGATTTTTCAAAAGTTAGGGGAAATATGCAGATCACTTCAGAGAGTCCTTCCGCTCTGCCTTGTCGTGAGGCAGATGAAGGAAGGCAGGCTGGGCTGTGTTGCGGGAGCATTTGGAGCTTCTTATTCTTTGAGATCTCGGCAGTGTAAAACTTCCACAAGCCCTTTCTGTGTGTTTTTTTTTTCTCTTCCCAAAATATTCCATTTTACATGGGAAAGTCAATTTTGATAATTTCGAAAAGCTAGGCATTACAACAGAATTTGTTCCTCGTAGGAAAAAACAAAAAACAAAAAAAACGCTCCTTTGCCATGCAGTAGAACCTGCCAGTCGTACCTGGGTAAAAACAATTGTGATAGAACTTTTCCAGTCATCACATTTATTACGGAAAAGATTAACATACTATTTGTGAGACCATGTTTATCTACTAAAAATATGATTTTGATTTTTGTATTAATTTCGTAGTGCTCAGTTTGTATTTTTAGCTTGTTTCATGAATTGGGCTCTGCGTATAAAGTGGTTTTCAGCACACTGGTAATACTGTTGAGTATCTTCCTCAAATAGCAAGCATGCATTTCAACAGCTTTTTGGACAGAACCACAGTTAATACTTTATTTACAGGAAAAAATGTACGGTTTTTAAAATTGTTAGTTTCTCATCTTCTGTTTTTGGCATTTACATTTTGAAACTTCATCTCGGCATGTAGACTTACCTTGTACTGCCAAAAGGAAAGAAGTGGCTTTTCTGCAACGCTAAATAGTTTTGACTTTATTGTCTGCCTCAAAACAGCAGCTGATACCAGAAAAATGCCGTCTCATCATTGGGCCTGGGGTGTCCAAAAGAGGCAGGAACCAAATGACTGTAGCTCCCTGTCTGCCCTGGCCCTCTCCTCTTTTCTCTCCGTTTTCAGTGCCGTGAAGAGCAGGAGAACAATATTCTGCAATTAAGGATTCCATTAAGTTGAAGAAAAGAGCAAATGGGGGATGTTTGTTCTCCAAGCTGAAAAAATTTGTCTGGGTTGGGGGGAGAGGGGTAGTGGTATAGAGAGAGGTGGGTGGAGAGACGAAGTCAGGGCTGTTTGTTGAATATACTGTTAAGGACTGTTACCATCCTAATTAATCAAGTTAGAAATTACAGCTGTAGTCGGTTTCCCCCCAATTCTTGTTATCAATTTTCTTCTCTTTTGAGACAAAGCAAATATAAATTTTGTGTTCATTTGTCATTCGTTCTTTGACTTCAGCATCTCTGAAAATAACAATGTAGCACAAAAGCCCAGTATTTACCTAGTTGTAATGTGGGTTGCCATGGTGTTTTGCAAATTATTGCAATTATGTTCACCATGCGAGTCGCCCTTGGTAACTGGCGAAAAAACTGATAATCCTGTTTTGAACAAAAGGTCAAATTGCTGAATAGAAAGTCTTGATTAACTAAAAGATGTACAAAGTGGAATTATTTCCTACCATTCAGAAATAGTTCTTGATCGGGTTTGGGGGAGGGGGTGAGTAAGTACATCTGATTACTGAAGTACAAAGCATTGAAAGGATGTTGTCTTGAGCCTTTCATGTAGTCTTAATGGTGGCTTTTTTGTCAAATTTACCCATTTGCGGCATTGAAAGAGGCAGCTGCATTTAAGCTGGAGAGACGGTGCTTTTTCAAGGGTTCAGTGCAAGGAAAGTTCTCAGCAGTATCTGCAGTTTACTAGTAGCCCCTGGTCTATTAAAACTGATGTGCCGCATTTGAGCCCATTGCTCTCGGTACTTGTGAACCCCTCTGGCTGATGATCTAATAAAGTGCTCTTACTGGACAATCTCTGATCAGCTACTTAGAAAGGAGCTGGGGGAGGGGCGGGAGGGACCCCCTCACAGGCAGTCAGACTTGGTGTAGGCCAGACGAGACTTAAGCGAGTGGCCAAACTGAAAGGTTTGTCCTGATGATAATCTGTGCTAAGCTGTGATCACAGTTTTTCTTCTGGAGGGAAATCTTAATTTTATTCATAGTTGACTAAAAAATGAAGATTAGAAATGTCTTTTTGAAGTTCAAAAATCAATCTTTGTGGATCTGTTTCTTAAATTATGGGCATCTAGAAAATGTACGGTCTTACATTTAGGGAAAACCAAAAGTTTCCCAGGTTACAGCCAAAGGTCAAATGGATTTTATCTCTTCTGGATCTGCCAGAGCATCTGGGGGGAGTGAATTTCGAAGGCAGGGGGTCTCTTCTTTTTTTAATGGCCACCTGAAAAATCAGTTCTCAAAACTTTTGAGAGTGTGTGAAAGTGGCATGAAAGGAAAGCAAACCTTAACAAGTTTGTGGGTTTACATTCTACATCACCTAGCAACCCCCTGGCTCGGCCAGATCTCTTGTCTACCCTTAGTTCTGTTTACAGACTATTCAAACGGCCCTTCGAAACCATGAAAGATATTCAGTTTCATTAGTACCATTCTCAAGGAGAAAATAATTAAAGTTAAATGAACAAACATTGCCTGGTGATGGTTTGAACTCCATTCTGATTTTCAGATGCCCTTTGAGGCTCTTGCATAGATAGTTCAGTTTTAACATTTGTTGTTCAGTACCCAGAGGCATATCACATTAAACCATACCAATAAATTACTAGACTGCTAACAAACAAACAATAAAAATTACTTTTCGCTAGACTTCAGCAAAGAAAAACTCTGCTGATAATAAGGTTCTAGGCATGCCCACCTGTTTGAATTTTTTTTAATTTGATTCCTATCCTAGATATCGTATGTACATTGAATAAAGGCAGCAGAGGGGGTGTGGGGAACAAAGCACCTCTGTTTAAAACGGATTTATAACCTACCTTCAGAGATCTAACATCATAACAAAAAGTATTCCGATGATAATCCATGGAAGGCTGTGTGCATTTTAGTGAGTGGCTTAGTTTCGTAAATGATTCTACTACTACTAATCCATGCCCTGCCACTTTCTACTTGGGAACTGCTTATGTGCTTAAATTGACCTCTTTTTAAAATTTCTGAATTAGTAAAAAAAAAAAACAAAAAAACCAAAACATTTTTTTTCAATGAAAAAAAAAACACATTTTTTTCATGTGCTTTTTTTTTTTTTTTTTTAATTCTCATAAGCACGTTCCCTGAGAATTCATCTTGGTAACAGCCAAGCACATGAGACAGTTCAAAATATTTTTCACATGTATTAGTGATTTGATTATATTGAATGCTCTTGGCAAAACTTCTCTTCCTTCATTAATAACAGCTTTCTAATTATAAACGCAGTATGTGCTTGCTGTAGAAAATTCAGAAACTACAGAAACAGAAGAAAAACTACAGACAACCTACGATGACATTTTTGGGTAGTTCCTTCCAGTCTTTTTTTTTTTTTTTTTTTTTCTGTGTACATACTGGTGAAACTAAGGCTTGAATTGCTTTTGAGGTTTTATTTGTTAGTGTGTGTTCATAGCAAAGGTGATTTTTTGTCATTATTGAAGACTTGAGAGGCAGGGGTGGACGTGCAAGTAATGAGCAATGTTTCTTAGAGGTTCCTTCACTATAATATTAATATAAGCAACAGAGTAGCCATTGTACTGTCTCATTCCACTCGATTCTCTCTCTCTCTCTTCCTTTTCCTTATTGAAATGTCTGTATTCCTTAACTGACACATCCATCTATAACCATTCATGGTGGAAAGTCGGACATTCGTGGCAGTTGGAATATTACATCCCCAAGTCACTTGTAGCTTCACATAGGGAGGGGAAAAAAAGTCTTATGGAAAGATTTCTAATACAATAGAGATTAATGGAACGTGGAGAGGAAAATGCTTTCAGTTTCTCATATACAGTGAAAGCAGGGCAGCCTGGAAATGTTGTATTCTTACTATTTGTATTTTGTTAGATCTCTAACATCCACAGTACATGGCTGGGTCGCATGAGCTCTTTGTGCTTTGTTGACAGTTGACAGACAAAGCAGAATTATTCCTGAAGCAAGGTACTGTGTACTTAGTTGTGACCTATTATAGCCTACGAATGTAGCTTGCTTTTGAGTTGGATGAATAGGGAGAGTATTTTAGAGAATAGGCTTGAATATACTAAGAGAGGTTTTAGCTGCCCACACAGAAAGATACATGTCTTCCATTGAACTCCCCCCCCCCCATGTAATTTTCCTTATAAAATCATTTTAAGTATATTTTCCCTGGTTGCTTGCATGGAGACAATTTTAACTGTTCTAGTATTGTCCTACAGTGGTAAAATAAAATTGCTGGTAATTGTTGGCTTTCTCTGCTCACAGTATAGTGGGAGAAGATGGCTTGCATGGGGCTCTTTAATGTACCTCAGGGACATCTTCTGATGCTCAACCTCTGATTGCAAATTAAAATAACAAGGCTGTGGTATTGGATTTGATGTGAGGCAAAGCAGAGCAACTTGCTAATTTATCATGTAATATACAATTGCTGAGGTTGGAATTTGTGCACTTGTAGTGCTATTCTGTGTGTTTAAATGAGGACCACTGTTTGCATCTAACCTATCATAACAGTTTGGGAGTGCTCCATTATCCTTTCAGCAAACTGATGGCAGAGTCTGGTCTTCACACAAATGATAAGATCAATAAGTTTCAAATAACTTGGATGAAATGACATGTGACTGTTCATTTAAAGAGATATCTTACTTTAAAAATCAATTTTGGTAATATTTAAAAGTTTTCCATTGACAAGGCACTTTCCACTTCTGTTTTGTTTGATAATTTTGTTAAAAATATTTTTGTATTAACTTCAGTGAATAGTTTATATATGTATTTTTCCTGATTTTCTCTTTCATCTCCTACCATGGCACCTCTCTGAGACTTAATAATCACTCTTTGACAGGCCAGCATGCTGCAGTGTAGAAGATTTAACTTTAAAAGCAAAATTATGTTCCTGTTAAAACTTCCCCTGGAGATCTTAGGAAAATTTTCTCCCAGTTTTGGGTGCAAATGTGGGTCAGAAAGCAATTTGTTTTTTGATATTTCTGGAAATCCCAAATCACAACATGTCATTCTTGAAAAGCAGCTGTGGGCCCATACTGTGCACTGTCTGTAAGACCCATTTTATACTGGGGATAATTCTGTGACAGAAAAAAGTGACTGCAAGGGAGCCCCAGAACATTTATAAATGGTTTTGGGTGAAAAGCGGATCTGGTTCTCAAAGTGTGTAGAGTTTGGGTAAAGGAGCAGTTAATGGCTGTTACAGAAAAATAGTAATGATATGATGAACTGTGGAAGAGCACGTTTCCTGGCTGCTGTTCCTGCACTCCTGGAGAGCCATGACAATTTCAACTAAATCATACGTCAGTGCAGTACTGGGGGGTGTTGTGTCTTGAAAATCTCTGAATCCTGAAATAAAGCAGAGACGCTTTCCTCTTCCCTCACCATCCATTCTGCCATCTACAACTTCAAATCTAGTACAGTTTTGCCAGGAAAGACCTGGAAAGTTCACTTGCATTGACTGCACAGTTCTGTTATTTTGCGATCACATTGAAAAGCACCTCCACCTAATCTAACCAGTTATCCATCATCGTTGCTCTCTATTTTTGGTAACACCAGGTGGAAACCGACCAGAATCTTCCCTGCTTGGAATAATGTGTCTTCACCAGTGCATTGCCCCCTGTAGCCCAGCACTAATGTTCCCCAGTAGTGGAGGCGTGTGGAGGGTAATAATGATAGCTTACATTTAATGAACATTGTTGTGAGCTCTGAACAACTCTAATAGAGTAAATATTATTGCCTTGTGTTTTGTAGATGAGGAAACGGAGGCTCAGAGGAAAGTTCAGTGACTTATGTAAAATTACCCCATAATAACTGGGTGGGGAGAAGCTGTGTTCAAGTGCACTTTTTCATAATTTCATTTCTGTATTCTTCATTGAGTGTGAACCTTTGCCCAAAGGGGAGGACACTACCAGATCCACAGTGGGTCATCCCCTGGGCCTGAGTTTCCAGTTAGGGAAGTAAAATAAGATTGTTCAGGGACAGTACAGAGCATTGTATGCTCAGTGGCACCAGGATAGAGGAGAAGTTTCTGGATGGTGGGGAAGTTTCACAGAAGAGTGGAAGTAATGCTCAAGGAATGGCCATTTTAGGCAGAGATTCTATAGCTTAAGCCAAGGCAAGGAGTTGGTAGTAGGCAAAATGTGGTGGGGGCGGTGAGTAAACCAATTCAGTGGGGCGAAGGGTTTGGGTAAGGGAATGTGAGAAAGGGAGATGGGATGAGCCTGGAAGAACTTGAAAGCCAGACCAAAGCATACCTTCTCTATGGAAGGCTTACCACTGGAGGGGAGGGAGTGGAGGGCCCTTGGGAAGCTATGCTGGGCAAGTCTTTACACTGGATGTGGGAGAGAGTGGAGTTGGGGAAACCAGGTAGGAGGCTATTAGAGTAGATCGACCTTGAGTTCTGGGCTTTGGCGGAGTTGACGACAATGGGATTGCAAGGCCAGTTGGACAGATTTGGTGACTCATTGGAAGCGGGAGGAGAAGGACCCACCATATATTTGATTCAAAGGTATGAGAACAGTGCATTTTTCTTTCTCCTGGGAATTTTAAGCCCTTATTATTTTCTATACGTTTGCTCCTGTGTATTATTTTATTGCTTCTGTTCATTCATTTATTCAGACTTTTTTTTTTTTTTTTGAGCGCCTCCTCTGTGCTACCTATACAGGTCTGGATGATTTCTCTGTGTGCATCCTTCTAAAAATACAAATGTACACAAGTGAATAAGTTTGTGTTTAAGGTGCAGCTACCAGGAACGCCTCAGTTACAAGTGGAAATCGATCCCTTTTTAGCATGTGCAGACAGAAACCATTTTAGTTGAGACCTCAGAAATATAATTTAGCAATCAGAACCAATCAGCATTTGACACAGTTTCGTACACAATGATTTCAAGGAATTAGTGATGCTGAAACTAAAGTAACAGGTGACAGATCTTTGCGTATTTTGGTAGAGGTTTATTTTGCTGTTGGACACGCTGGCTTCACCTCTTTTGAACCCCCTACTTATAAATGTGGTTAAAGTAGGCATCTGAAAACTTAATGACCTTATTCGTGTTGGTTGTGACAGTTTGGCATTTACATGTGGCATTGCATAATAAAATGACATATTTTGTTGGCAGGCTTCCTTAGGGTGGTTCTGGGGATTTTCATAAAAACCAGCCCTTTTTATAGGTTGCACTTACAAAGGAGTATACTTCGTTAAATTTTTTGGCCGTTGACTTGGCAATGTAACTTTGGGCTGTAAGTTTTTTCCCATCATGGGAAATGAAAATAAGCTCAGTTTTATGTTTGTGAGCGATGCTTCAAAGTGAATTTATTCAATGCTAGTTACTTGCATTTGCTTTGTTTTTTATCACCCATTAAGGGCATAATTCAATATGAAATCTTGCAACTAAGACTGGCCCCATCATAGAATATTTGCAAAGGCTCGGCCTCCTTAATTTTAACAACACAGATGTTTCTTTCAAGGTAGATACAGCGTAGTCCATTAATATTTGCTGGGGGAACAAAGGGTTAACCAAAATGTACTTGACAAAGTCAAATGGAAGCAAAGCATGTATTGAATATGATTAAGGTCTATTTCCCCCACAGAAGAGTTTTGTTTAAAATAAACCATGACCAGAAGCTTAATTATCAAAATAAAACAAGAAGAATCAAGAGTTACAGGCTCCTAATATTGTTTTGCAGCCCTAGTTCCCTTCACACAGTTATCAGCATGTGTAATTTCCATGCATAATAGCACTAGTTATTGTTGTCATTTGTAAAGGGAGATTAACAGATAGTAAGTACAAACAAACCCAAATAAGTACTGAATAGAGAGGTGACAAAGAAGAAAAGACCTCTTTAATGTTAATTATAACTGGTAGGAAGTCTAGACAAATTATATTATCTGTTTTCTATATGATTTGGAAGGACATTTAGTTAGTAACTGTGTCAGAGATAGAGTTTGGTGTTTGCTTTAGAAACAGGTGAGGTGACAATTTAGCATCTCCCTGGTTGGCAGCTTTCTAGTGAGTCATGAAGTTCTAGCAAATTGATGGAATCAAGTTTCTAAAACATCTGACGAGCACTTGAGCTTTTTGAATGGTATCTTTTAAAAATTGAAGAGTAATTTTAACTTCCAGGTTTTATGCCAATAATTAGTAACTTATTGTCTCAAAACATGATCGTTGTTTCCTGTCTGCTTGCTTTTCTAAAATTGTGTTCACAACTGTGGTTGGCATTATTAGCTGGTACCTATTCCAAAGCGTGTAAAGCCTCAGACAGCAACTATAATGTAGCAAAGCCAAACGAACGATAAAGGACTAGTCGAGTCTTGCATTTTTCATACGTGGTCTGCTTGAATTCTACTGTTTCCTTTATTAATGTGCCTAAACAGGTACTTTGGGAAACAGCTGGTCTCGCCGTTAGCATTTATAGGCTTCATTTAGAATTTAATACCTGCTGCTGTCGGCACCACTTACCTCCTTCTGTGTCCCCCACGCCCAGGACAAGCTAAACAAACCAAAGTGTCTGCTTTCCTTAATTCTGAGGGGCCATCGATTGTGAACTACACTCTTGACTTCACAGTGTTTTTAAAGGAAACGTAAATATGTCACTCAATGTACATGTCATTTGTCAATGCACCTGAGTTTCAGAAATATTAAAATGTGGCCTCAAATCCAGAAAGTATAGCTATAGGCCCTAGTTTAGGCCCTAAGATTTAGAACAAATAGTTGCCTGTGACTCAGAAGCATGGTAGTAGTTTGTCTCAGATAGGTAGGATCCACACGACTCCATCCCTTTTCCGTGTTGTTGGGCATTTATGGTTGGTACCGTACAACTTAGTTCTTAAAGCCAAACCATACTGAGTTGCTTTTCATCTTTGTGTGTGTGAACCTCACTTTCTTATTTAGGTTGTCATTTCCTGAAACTCTCTACCTGGTGCTTCGTTGGCTACTCCCTATACTATTTAATGTAATTTTGGACACATATTAGAGGTTTTATAAGGACTCCTTGAGATCCTCTGTCTGAAGAGTTTAAATATTAAAATAGTTTGGCGTATTGATTGAAGATAGGAATGAAGTTCCTTATGAATGTATTGACTAGATGAATTTTATCATCTTCAAAGGTAGTACATTTTCTTTCACTCAAAATATTCTAGAGTATACTTTCTTTGGCTGTAAAACCCATAACTGGAACTGAACTGATTTTGGGTGCTCTCTCTTGAGTCTGGTTGTAGTTTCTTCCAAGAAGAACCTATTCTCAGGAATGAGGTCACACGGCACAACAATGAGTGGGGACATCCTGCAGGTTTGGACTAAAGCCACGTGGCACTGTTAAGTGGCAGGTGAAGGTCCCCGATGTAATTAAGCAACATTTGTGTGTATACTGCTCTTATCTAGGGGGGGAAAGACCATTGCTGATTCTAGAAATGGGGAACGGGGTTAAACATGTCATTGATTGTTTTCTTCATCACATCACTCATAGCTCTCTGGCCTTCATTCTTTTCCACATGTTGTTCCTTCTGCCTCAGTGGCCTTTCCTGCTTTCTCCACCTACCAAACTTCTACTCACTCTTCAAGACCATCTCAAAAGTTGTGCCTCTCCAAATACTCCAAGGTGCAAAGACAGTCAGGTCCCAATTTGCCGCTGCCTCGGTGGGAACACCATGCCACAAGGGAATGCGCCTGTTCACCTTTATACCGCAGCCCTTCAGCCTGCTTTGCTTAGCCTTCCTATGCCCAACACACTGAGCACTAAAGCCACAGATCCTGGGGCCCTTCCTAAGAGCACCTGAACTTTGCTCCTCCCCCTTGTGCGGTTTTGTCTCCCTCATTCAACAGATATGTTTTCTAGCGATCACGATACTACTTTAAGATACCAGGCGTGTTGTTGCCACACTTCTAGGAAAAAATTCGAACAAGGGCAGCAGGAGAGGGTAACTGAAGAAGGAAATTGAGAAGAAAGTCTAAAGCCCAGTGCAATGGGCAATGACTAATTCAGACCCCTGGGAAAGAGTGTTCAGTTGAGATTGTCCTTGAAAACATTGCAGCCAGTTTTATGCCTCCAGAGAATGTGTGTAGAAGAATCTGCTTTAATTTTAAATAATTGCTTACTTTAAGTGTTTCTTTGATGCCAGGTACAGCTCTCAGCATGCTAAGTGTATTACATCATGACAACTTGTAAAGGAGGTCTAGGTACTGTTGTTGGACCTACTTTACGGAAAAGGAAGCTGAACACAGCATTTAAGCCAGTAGCCAGTGGTCAGTCCGCTGTTGGGAAAGTCATTCATTTCTACATGGTATACTCTTTCCTTTGGTAACAGTCTTTACTAGTGCCCAAAAGGCCCATCAGTTTGCATTCTGTGTGTCATCCTGTAAGCTTTTACTGGGAGGCTTTGCTGTAAGCATGCGTCGGGGGTAGATATTAAGAAGAAGGGAAGAATATTTCCCGGGATTTTTTTTTTTTGTTTTTTAAACTTGACGCATTTCCTAACTGTTAAGGTTGGGGCATAGGTCTAAGCCACATGCCAGGGAAGAAAGGTAGGGAACTATTTCAGAACCTCTAAGGAAGGTTTGAGCGAAAGGAATCTGTCTTGATGACGAAGGAGGTTTTTACATGCATTTGTTTGACGGTGGTGATAAGACTCCAGTGTTCTCTTTTCCGCTCTCCAGGGCTGGTTGATGTGTGAGGAGCCAGCGTGTCGAAATCGAACTCGGCGCCTTCCCCTTCAGTTCTCCCGAAATGGGCCTCTTTGCCAAGTCTGCATGAAAGCTACGCTTCGGCCAGAGGTAACAGTCACGTGATGCTAAAGAGCTGTGTAGACAGACGGGTTGGGGGTCTGTGTTCGCCTGCTCTGGGAGGGCACATGTGTGCTATTTGCTCTCTGAAGACACCCTACTACCACACGCATGTATTTTTAAAAATTCCGACTTCAAAGAGATAAATGCTTGATTTTTTTCACCTCATGAACAAGACTATATTTATATCTAAAAGAGAAACTGACTAGTTCTCATAGGAATCACTCCGATTTCCTTGGTTGCCACTTCATAATTACACAGAAGAAACTGCTTTTGCAGAAACCGTCGTTCTCTTTGGATTAGGTCTGAACCCCTTTTGTAATGGCCACAAAACCTCCCACACCTGCACCCTTCAGGGTTCATTGCATTTGTGTGGGATTCCGTTGTGTTTTTTTTTTTTTTTTTTTTAATTTTTTTTCAACGTTTATTTATTTTTGGGACAGAGAGAGACAGAGCATGAACGGGGGAGGGGCAGAGAGAGAGGGAGACACAGAATCGGAAACAGGCTCCAGGCTCCGAGCCATCAGCCCAGAGCCCGACACGGGGCTCGAACTCCCGGACCGTGAGATCGTGACCTGGCTGAAGTCGGACGCTTAACCGACTGCGCCACCCAGGCGCCCCGGGATTCTGTTGTTTTTAAGGGACAGAGTAGATGAGCAGCTCTCCAGCTCTTTCTCTACCTCAGTACGTACACCTGAGGGAGGAGGTCGGCTATCATTTGTGATTCCCAAGTAAGGAGCACATAGTCTGGAAACAGCTCGTAATGAAGATGCTTTCCTTCTGTTGCCCCCTTGGAGCATCAGCAATCCAAGTGGCATTTCACAAACTGTAGGGAAAGGAATATTTGAAGGTCTTCCTTGCAGAGAGGGTTTCGTGATCAGGTACATCTAGCAAACTCTGGGCTAGCCAGAGTTAAACAAGCTTATTGCAGATTGTCTGAGAACCTGTAATGTGATAATGTGCAGTCAACCTCACCAATACAGGACTGTAATGTGCCTCACTTTCCAAATTTGGCCTGAGGATTTGTAAGGATTTTGGTGAGAAGAAAGTGGGAATAGGGAACCTGTTACTACTACTTCTTTTTTTTTTTTTTTTTTAACACAGAAGCAGAATTCTGTAATCAAGTCTTAACTTCAGATCTTTTCACTGAAAAGAGTTGATACAAAGGGTAGTTTTAGGAAAATATTTTAAAGTTCTCATGGCTTTTAATTTTAAGGTAACAGATCACTTCACAAAATTTGGCGAGAAGTCAGTAACTACAAATGGCTACTACCATTGTATGCCGCTTTGTTCTTTTGCATTGCCGTTAATGTTTTTTTTTTTTACATGCTTTCAGTCATGATGAAAATAGGATTTTGTATCATGTTTATCTTTTGTCAAGCCTCTGTCTGTGTTGCTGCATCATTTTCAGTACCAAAACCAAATTCAACCATTTCTCCTGTTGGGCATTTTAGGCTACCTTCACTCTCTTTATTAGGAAATTGTGATAACTCTTTTCCTGCTTACGTTATTTTTGTTGTTATTTGAAATGTTTTTTGAGGACAAATTCTTACCGACAGTGTATATCAAAGCACCTAAATACAATATGGTCATGATTCATTTTGCCACACTGCTTTCCTAATGGGTTATCCCAATTTAAATGGTAGCCAGTACTTGATGAGTGTACCAATTTCACCACTACCTTTGTAGCATTTGGGTGTTGTCATTATTTTTAATTTGGTAAGTATAACTGTTCCTTGCCTTATTTTGTATATCTTTGATAATTAGCAAAATAGAATATAATTTTTTAACAAAACTCTGGGACACATAGTGAGAATTAGCTGTTGTGCTAAGTCAGTCTCGTCCCACCCAGCACTTGGATTAGCAGCTGCAGGAAGAGAAAAAAAGTATATATGTAGTGTGACTCATCACTCCACTTGTAGACTCCAGAGGAATCGCCTTGCTTCGTGAACCATTGTTGCCTTTGAGACCTTTTAAACAGCTAGCTCGTCAAGTCAAGTTCAATGAAAATTGAATTACTTCTTAGAAAGTCAGCTGATTTTATGATTCCATTCTTGGTGAGAGAAAGTAAAAGGAGAACGGATAGCTAGTAGATTGGTAACCTTCCAGTTAACGATGATGTTATTGATAGTTAGGTTATCGTTTCTCATGTAGTATCTTTCTTAAAAATGAATGAGCCAACACAGGCATTTTGAAGTACTTTTTTTCCCCCTTCATATCCTTGACCTTAAAGTGGTAACATTTTAGGCAGGCATTTACCAAGGTTATCAGCTACTCTTGCCAGGGAGGACCTTTCATGGCATAGGGTCATATTGCATGGGTCATATTCCTGCTCAGAACATGACCCTTTGGGATACCTGGAAGTTCAGCACATCCTGGTTGGTGATACCCTCTGTAGCTGCTCCTCACAGGGACGGACCTTGACAGTGGGCCTGAGCCCGAGTCCGCTCTTAGGCATTCCATTTAGAGTTGCTAGTGATGAGTTGAGCATTTCTTAATTCTCTTTATGAGGTTCCTGGGCTTTCCTAGTAAAAGGAAAAAGCTGTATCTTTCCAGAGACCGTTCCAAAGAAGCTCCAAAATCAGTGGTAGAATGGACAGGATCACTGTACTTACTCTAGGGTTTTCTAAAGTGGCCATTTTGCAGGATTATGCTTATCTGATCCTTTAGTTCTAGGGTGCTGTGTCTCAATCATACATTACTTTCATTTAATAATTATTTATTGAGGGGTACCTGGGTGGTTCAGTTGGTTAAGCATCCAGCTCTTGATTTCAGCTCAGGTGATGATCTCACGGTTCATGAGTTCGAGTCCTACATCAGGCTCTGTGCTGGCAGCACAGAGCTTGCTTGGGATCCTCTGTCTCCATCTCTCTCTGCCCCTCCCCTGCTCACTTGCATACTCTCTGTCTCTCTCTCTCTCTCTCTGTCTCTGTCTCTCTCTCTCTCTCTCTCTCTCTCTCTCTCTCTCACTCACTCAAAAATAAACACTTAAAAAATAACCATTTATTGAATACCTGTTACATCCTACGCACTCTGCTTAGGGCTAGGGACAGAACAATTAACAGGACATTTCCTTATTTATAAAGCTAGTTTCACATTATGTAGATTATATAAAATTGATATCTGTGGTCAAAAATAGGCATTTGTAAATATCTGGACAGAAGCACCAGAGTTTTGTGATGTTGGACTAGGTAGGGGCTTTAAATAAGTTGTTCAGCTTTGATGGGAAAGCCAGTCTAGTCCCTACATAATAAATCTACTGTCATTTGGTCCTGGGTTGCATTTGGCTTGAGTACTTTACAGGATTGACTTGGTATGAAACCTGGCTCTTCTTCTGACTCCTATTACCAGGGGGACTCGAACTCACGAACCGCAAGATCATGACCTGAACCAAAGTCAGTAGCCCAACTGACTGAGCTATCCAGGTGCCCTGTTCTCAGGGTTTTGGATGTATCTCTCTTCTCAGATAACTTTAGGGAAAAAAAAAAAAAAATCACTGAAGTTTTTTTTTTTTTACGTTGATAAGAATTTAACAGTATCCAAATTGCTGATTATTAAAAATACATTCTCGGGGCTCCTGCGTGGCTCAGTCAGTTGAGTGTCCAACTTTGTCTAAGGTCATGGTCTCACAGTTTCTGAGTGTGATCCCCACATCGGGCTCATTACTATTAGTCTGTCAGTGCAGAGCCCATTTCAGATCCTCTGTCCCCCTCTCTCTGCCCCTCCCCTGCTTGTGCTCTCCCAAAAATAAATAAATATTTTAAAAAATTTAAAAATATATTCTCTGAGTATTCTCTGTTACATAGAAAGTCCACATAAATACAGGACTGAAAACCTCATATATACAAAAGTTCCTAAGTCAAAAGAACCCTCTTTCACACTGGAGGTAGAGACAAGACTTTGCCAAGTTCGAGAGTAAATATTTTAATATGTTTTTATTTCAAGGACATGGTTTTGACTTCTTAAGACGGCCAAATCTGTCTGGCTGTGAGACGAACCCACAGGGAATTCTGTATCATGTAATTCACCAAAACCAGAGGTTTAGTTTGTTTTGTTTGGTTTGCAGTATAGAGCTAAGATTTCAAACTAAATTAAACTTTTACTCACAAACATTTCTCTTCCTGATGTGGAGATGAGAAAGCATCTAAATGTGATTTCCTAGGCCGTGACAGAAATCACTGGGAAAGGTGCACAACCCCTGGTGTAAGGCATTGGTGGTAGATCCCTCTATTCAGTTGTTTACCAACTAAACTTCTTGAAGGCCACTTACAAGGAAAGCAGTAGAATAACTTCTGGTTCTACTTCAAGATATCTTTAGTGTTTCTCATGTTATCCTCAGTTGTAAAATTGTGAAGATCTTTTATAATGGAAAGTGTATACCACACAGGGCTCTGGCCTTCAAAGGAGAAGAAGGGTAATAATGAACTTGCAGCCATTGTGTGTTACAGTTTCAAAATGGCTGAGATTGAACAAATTGTTGATTTGATAAGTAGATTAGGGACAGTGAGAATGTTGCCAGGCTACCTGAAACAGTGTCTTATTTCTGCATAAAAAGAAAGCATGAAAATAACTGTGGTCTCTTAGGGCAGTACTTATGAGTTCTGCAGGAAGAGAACCTTACAGCTCTGATAAAAAAAAGTCTTAAACATCTATACCTAGTCCTCGGTTACGCTCTAGGAGAACATGGATTTTTACCATGAAGAGTCTTTGGACTTGTCCGTTGTGATTTTGATCTACATGTTTGCTGATGCAGAGTTCACTAAATTCTACATACAGCTTCTCTTACCATGAAGCAGATGCTAGCCTTCTTTTTCAATATATTTTTTCATCAAGGTGAAATTCACATAACAATTAACCATTTTAAAGTGAATAATGCATTGGCATTTAGTACACTCATAAATGTTGTAAGACCACCATTTCTATCTAGTTCCAAAATGTTTTCATCACCCTAAAAGAAAACCCTGTACCATGTAAGCAGTTTACCCCATTCCTTCCCTTCTTCCAGTCTCTCGGAACCACTAATCTGCTTTACGTCTCTATAGATCTACCTATTCTGGATATTTCATATACATGGAGTCATATAATATGTGACCTTCGGTGTCTAGCTTCTTTCACCTAGCATGTTTCCGAGGTTCACCTGTGTTGTAACCTGTGTCAGTACTTCATTCTTTTTTATGGCCAAATAATAGTCTGTTAAATAGATATACCACTGTGTGTTTATCTATTCATCTATCCGTGCACATTTGGGTTGCTTTTTTAACATACTTTCAAGTTTATTTTATTTTCATTTGCTAGATAGATCTTACGTTTGGCCTAAATTTGTGTTCTGTGGCTCTGTTGGTCCTAGTTCAGCCGAGTGGTACTGTGTAAGGCTACGCTGGTCCTTTCCTCTCTTCCTGTGTTTGATAAGCACTTGCCCAGCACCAGCTCTACCTGCTTTGAGAACTTTTTAGATATTTGAAGGTAGCTCTCTTCCTGAGCCTTCTCCTCGGCCCAGTTTTCCTAGGTCTTCAACCATTTCTCTAGTGCTCTGCTTTCACAATAATTACCCTAGTCTAGAGTTTGTATCCCAGCCCTTCAATTGCTGTCACTAGCACTAGTATGGAGCACAATAAACCTGCTGCTACTGACTTTTCTAGGTAGTAAATATCTATGAAGTCAATTTAAGGTTGCCTTGACTCTCTTGGCATCCATATTCAGTGTCCATTCCTTTTCATCATTCCCTATACTAAACACGTAATTTTTTTTTTTTTTTTTGTACACGCAATTGCCAAGCCGTGCTTTCCCGGGTTTTCCAAGTGGTTTATTTAGACCTGTGTGTACGACTCCATTAGTAGTGTATTAGTTTCCTAGGGCCACTGTAGTAAAGTACCTCAAAGTAGGTGGCTTAAAACAAGAGAAATTTATTGTTTCAGAGCTCTGGAAGCTAACTAGAAGTCGGAAATCCAAGTGTCAGCTGGGCTTTCCCCCCCTGAAATCGGTAGGGAAGAATCATCCCTTGCCTCCTCTAGCTTCTAGGAATCCTTGGTGTTCGTTGGTCTGGGCC